>NC_056726.1:362394073-362521573 GCF_019279795.1 Protopterus annectens | reverse complement strand
GGTGTCCATCTTCCATGTGCTGAATAAGATAGCTGAGGAGGACTCTGGCAGGGATTTTGTCGGCAATTACCAGGAGAGAGATTCCTCTGTGGTTGTCACAAGACTGCCTGTTTCCCTTTCTCTTATAGAGTTGGACATTGGAGGCATCCTTTAGCTCCTGAGGGATAACTTCCTGTTGCCACATGGTTTGGAACAGCTCGGTGAGCTTCTGTAACATGACTATTCCCCCTGTCTTGTAGATTTCAGCAGGAATGGAGTCAGAGCCTGGTGCTTTACTATTGGAGAGAAGCTTAATTGCTTTCTTAACCTCTGATTCCTTTGGAGGTTCTTCCAGGGAGGTGTTAATGGCTACTTGTGGCATGCAGTCAATGACTTAAGTATTGATAGAGGAAGGCCTATTCAGGACATTGTTAAAGTGCTCAGCCCATCTTTCCAGGATGGCTTTCTGATCAGTAAGCAGGGTGGACCCATCAGCACTGAGCAGTGGTAATGTTCCAGAGGACTGTGGCCCGTAGATGGTCTTCAGGGCATCATAGAAACGCTTGGAGTTGTTGCTATCAGCATACTTCTGGATCTCATCTACCTTTCTGCTAAACAAGGAATCTTGTATCTCTCTGAGCTTTGCTTGCACCTTGCTTTTGATGAAGATATAGGCTGCTTTCTTGAAGACGGATGTAGTATTCCTGGAGGGATCTGAAGGCTCCACGCTTCTTATCCAGCAGCTTCTGAATGTCTTCATCATTATCATCAAACCAGTCCTGGTGTTTGCATGTGCTCAAGTTAAAATGAGCGAGAGCAGTGTTGTAGACCACATCCCTAAAGGCTGCCCAATCCTCTTCTATGCTGTTGGTGCCAAAGCTGAGTTGGCCAAGCTGCCAAGCTTACATTCGAGGTCCTCCCTGAGGTTTTGGTGCACAGAATCCTGTTCTAACTTGCTGACATTCAGACACCTATTAGTCTTTTTCCCCTGCTGGCACTGCCTAGGCTGAATGTGCATGTTGAGTTTTGAGAGGATGAGTCTGTGGTCTGTCCAGCAGTCTGCACCTCACATGGCTTTAGTCACTGTAACATCCTGCCTGTCCCTTCTCCTTACTATAACATAATCAATGAGATGCCAGTGCTTGCTGCATGGATGCATCCAGGACATCTTGCTGCGGTTGGGTAGGCGGAAGACTGTGTTTGTGATCAACAGATTATGAGCTGTGCAGGTCTTCAGAAGTAGATGACAATTGCTGTTACTTTTGCTGACTCCATTCCTCCCAATGACATCCTCCCATGTCTGGTTGTCTGCACCAACTGTGGCATTGAAGTCACCTAAGATGATGAGCTTATCCATCTTGGGCACATATGCTATGAGGGACTCTAGATCTTCATAAAACTTGTCTTTAATTTCCTCTGGATTCACCATGGTGGGGGCATATACACTGATGAAGGTGGCATGACACTTTCCTTTAAGGGGGAGCCACAGAGACATGAGTCAGTTATTGAATCCTTTAGGGAGGCTGGCTAATTTGCTAATCAGATTAGATCTGATGGTGAAACCCACTCCTGCTTCATGACGTTCATTGCTGCTGTGGCCACTCTTAAAAAAGTATAACCGGCTTTAACTTCTGTCATCTGGCCTTCATCTGCAAACCTGGTCTCACTGAGGGCTGCTATTTGGATGTTGTACCTGTCGAGTTCTCTTGCAACAAGTGCTGTCCATCTCTCAGCTCTGTCTGTTTTGGAGCTATCCATGAGTGTGCGCACATTCCATGTGCCAATGGTGAGCGAAGTCACCAGTGTTTTATCTTTGTGATTCGACCACATGGTTGGGATCCCCACCTGCTGCAGCAAGCAGGCCAGGGGTAGGATGAAGCAGGCTATGTTTAGGGCAACTTTTCTAGCCCCTTCCTCAGACCATGGAGGTGAGCAGAGCGATTCTAAATAGGGCTACTCAGACACCCAGGGGGTTGCCAAACTCCACTGCTGCTTCATTCCAGTAGTGAGTGACCCATTGCCCTGTGCTGCCTATGTGTGAGGTTGTGACTACAGCTTCCAGTTTATCCACACCTGCTGCTTCATCATTCACTTATCGCCACAGGACTTGGAGGGGGGGTGATGTTTTGACTTGCACGTGAACTGGATTATAGTGAGAGAGTTGTGCAAATCGTCAGTCTCACTCTCTTGTCTCAGCCTATCTTGATCCAGTGGCAGGACATAGTTGAGATGACTGGAGATGGGTCGGGATGCAGTGGATGGCCAACAGTGTCCTAATGTGGCTCACTGTGCCCTATTTGTGCTCCACATCACTTTGCTAAGTCCACTTTCCTGCCCGTTGAATCAGTCTAGCGATTTCCTCCGCACAGTCTGCAGGATCCAGTCTTTGCATGCAAAGGTAGACAAGCCCTGATTCACTGAGGGTTGCAAGCCCGTCAGCTACCCTCATCTGGTTTAGCCAGCCAGTCGAAAGCCATTGCCCAGGTTGTGGCTGCTGTTGCATGCAAATAGCTACGAGGAGCCACAGGTGAGAGCTGAGTGTCAATTGAGGACCAAGGTGGATGAACTACTCTGAAGAGCATGACATGTTCACCCATCAGAGGTATTACCTCTCCCTGGCACCCCATACACCCATGGCATAACTAAACCTAACCTGAATACCTGAGTGTAACCTATCCAGAAATGTTAAACTGTAATCTTAGTTCACCTTAAACTGACCTATGTCAACAGTCATACCTAACATGTAAATAAACAACCAAAACCAGCAAAAGATGAAATGAAACAACAGCAAAATCCACAACTTCCAAAACAAGTTTATTCTCTCGCTCTGACGTCTCGGCCGTAGCCTTCAAGGAGTATAAACCTTACAACTACCAAAACTACATTTATACTACTACACAAAACAATTATACAATAAAACAATTAATATAAATTACTTAAATTCATTGCATTAAATCAGTACTTTCCAGTTAAAATCTTCATTAAGGCCATAGGGATGCAGTATGTTGAATTTCAAAATATATACAGCTTCTTTATATAATAAAGTACGCTTAATGTTGACATTAGCATAACAAGAATGGTGTATTTGCTCTAAAACAGTACCTTGTAACCCCTCATTTTTACTTTGGTGAAAATTTTTAAAATGCATAGCCACAGAACTTTCTTCCTTAATATTGATGATGTCCCTGGCATGTTCTGAAAGCCTAACCTTAAAAGCCCTTTTAGTCTCTCCAATATAAAATTTTTCACAAGGGCATTTAAGTGCATATATCACCCCTTCAGAATTACAATGGAAAACATTACATGTTTTAAAACATACATTATTAATGTGAGAAAAATGAGACACTACAAAGCTGCAAGCTTTGCATTTACCACATCTCAAAGTGCCCTTCATAGATAAACTATGCTGCATATTAACTACAGGCATAGTAAACTTACTTTTACTAAAAAATCTTTGATATTTTTTCCTCTTTTATAGGAAAATTTCAGATGTGCATTCAACCATAAAGACACACTACCTAATAAACTAAAATATTTCCAAAAATAATTAACCATTTTAACCAATTCATTACTAAAACAGCCAAAAGTTGTAACAAAATACATTATATCTTTCTGTTTATTATTCATATCATTTAACTGTAACAAATCTCTATTAGACAAATTATTAATAACTTTTTTGTACCCATATCCAGAAAATCGTTTATAACTATTTATTATTGTGTCTTCACTATAGCCCCTATGTTGAAACATTTCCATTAATAAACTCAGTTCCTTTTTAAATACACTCTCATTATTGCACAGTCTGGAAATTCTTACCATTTCTCCATATGGTAGACCTTCTATTGTATGAGGAGGATGACAGCTACTGCCATGTACATATTGTGTACCTCCTTCAAACTTCCTATTAACTGATGTAACTAGTTCTTTACCATTAACAATATTCAACACAATATCAAGAAAAGAAATAGAAACACCTTTTTTAAACCCATCAAATTTCAATGAAAATCTATTATTGTGTAAATCTAAAATAAATTGATCTACCAATACTTCACCATCTTCCAACAAAAAAATTAAATCATCCACAAACCTATAATACTTGATAACATATTTACGAAAAAAGGAATTCCTATATAAAAATTCAGACTCAAAAAGGCCCATAGCAAGATTGGCATACATAGGGGCAAAAGCTGCCCCCATGGCAGTACCCTGTTTTTGTCGGTACAAACAATCATTAAATTCAAAAAAGTTATTAGTTAAAGAAAAATAAATGAGTTCAACAATATACTCTCTATCCAGATAGTCACCTAGGAAAAACCTAATAGCTTCTATACCAAAATAATGATTAATATTGGTATAAAGACTCTTAACATCAAGTGTAACCCAATACATACATCTATTCCATTTAACATCCCTTATCTTGTCCAAAAAATCAAAGACATCAGAGATGTAAGATGGCAGAGTCTTAACTTTAGTTAAGAGAAAATTATGTAGAAAATCACCTAAATTGTGTAAAAAGTAATTACATCCAGAAACAATAGGTCTCCCAGGTGGAGCTCTCAGGTCTTTATGTATTTTAGGGAGACAATAAAAGGTAGCCATTTTGCAGCCTTCAGTTTTAAATTTGTTTTTTACATCTGCTGCTGAAAAATATCCCAGCCTTTGTCCTTTATCTAATAATTCCTTATACTCATCTAAAGCAGCATTTTATAAATTCCATTCCACCTTTTCATAAACAATAGTGTCATTTAGATGATCCATACACATTTTATGATATTGGGAAAAGTGCATAACAACCAACTTGTTACCCTTATCAGATGGTTTAAAAATAATTTCTCTATTATTACTCAATGCTACTAGAGCTTTCCATTCTTTATAACATAAGTTGTATTGTATATTACCTCCATTTTTCATATATTCACTGAATGCAGATTCAATGGAAAAGTTTAGCATGTTCACAAAATGCAAGACATCATTATTTAAAACTGGAGGTACAAAACCACTAGTTGTTTGAACACATTCAGTATCAAATCTATGGTATGCATCAAGAAGTACATCTGATGTACAAGAATAAAAACTTTCTGAAGAGACATCTAAGCTGTCTTCAGAAGATGTAGACTGTAAGCGATTATGTATATTACCAAAAAAACTTTTTAAGTGTAACTTTCTACCAAATCTGTATACATCACCTTTCATCTCATGTACACGAGAAATTACAGTGGGAATAAACTTCAATCCACGGTTAAGAACAGCAACTTCAATATCAGAAAAAGAATGTCCTGACAAATTCACAATATAGTCATTTATAGGAGGTAACAAAATGTCACCATTTACCTCTTTTATGTCCCCCCTGAAACACTTGTTCTCTTGTTGAGGGACCATAAAATTTGCGTTGGCGTTTCTTTCCTTGTTGACCCCTATTGAAGTTGTTGGTCTCTCCACGAAAAGTTTGGTGAAATCTTTCAGGTTGTTGTGGCACTGGCATCACAGGAAATTCTGTGTCAATGTTCTCCCCCTCTTCATACGAAGTGTATCCACACCTGCTGCTTCATCATTCAATTATCGCCACAGGACTTGGAGTGGGGGGGGTGATGTCTTGACTTGCACGTGAATTGGATTATAGTGAGAGAGTTGTGCAAATCGTCAGTCTCACTCTCTCGTCTTAGCCTATCTTGATCCAGTGGCAGGACATAGTTGAGATGACTGGAGATGGGTTGGGATGCAGTGGATGGCCAACAGTGTCCTAATGTGGCTCACTGTGCCCTATTTGTGCTCCACATCACTTTGCTGAGTCCACTTTCCTGCCCGTTGAATCAGTCTAGCGATTTCCTCCACACAGTCTGCCGGATCCAGCCTTTGCATGCAAAGGTAGACAAGCCCTGATTCACTAAGTGTTGCAAGCCCATCAGCTACCCTCATCTGGTTTAGCCAGCCAGTCGAAAACCATTGCCCAGGTTGTGACTGCTGTTGCATGCAAATAGCTACGAGGAGCCACAGCTGAGAGCTGAGTGTCAAGTGAGGACCAAGGTGGATGAACTACTCTGAAGAGCATGACATGTTCGCCCATCAGAGGTATTACCTCTCCCTGGCACCCCAATACACCCATGGCATAACTAAACCTAACCTGAATACCTGAGTGTAACCTATCCAGAACTGTTAAACTGTAATCTTAGTTCACCTTAAACTGACCTATGTCAACAGTCATACCTAACATGTAAACCTGACCTAAGCATGTATAATACGACCATGTTAATGTGAACTAAGCATGAAGAATGGGGTACATAGCTATGTTAAGTCTGTTACCCTCTATGAATATGTGCACCTCAGTACTACATGTAATGTGTAGCTGGGAATTACTGTAGAGCTCGATTCCCCAGGCCACCGCTGACAATGGAGAAGCATCCAGTTGGATTGTCCCGTACAACAAATGTGAATTAAATGCATGAAGTAGCATGGGGATATGTTGCCGCAAGTGGGATTACACTTGTTTGGGCAGCGGTAAGCAATGCCCACACTGGTTAAGCAATGTGGAGGCCAACCCAGTGTAAGACAACGTAACCGGAGGTCAGCAGATATGAGCCTCGCGCACACCAGAGCATACATGTCTACACTTCCTCTACAGTGCCTTAGGCCCTCTGTAGCCAACAGCTCTCATCACGCCCATTAACAAAATAATCTGCACTCCCAGGTTCCAACCCCCCACCCTGCACACTATAGTCTAAGTGAGTTACCACTAAGGCATGGCAGATACACATTCAGCTGCTGTTATCACAAACATCTCATCCAGCACAGTCATTCAACAGTATAGGAAATGTATGTAGGTATGTAGATTAATACCAGCAAACATGTGCACATCACTCAATCACAGTATTCTGAGCACTCTATGTGTATCAATGAACAGTGCCTGTCCAAACATACTGTGAGAACAGTAGTCTTGCATAATACTGAAGAGAAGAATGAATAACAGTGCACCATGAAGAGGCATGTGGGCGTGCTTCATGCACGGAATGTCACACCTGGGGCATTGGTTCAACAGAACCGGAAGATGAGGCTGGCCTGGTGTGTGAGCAAACTGCTGCTTATCGAACCCCTGGCAGGATGCTACCAGTGGGAGAAACAGTGTAGACCAGCAAAGTCTACCTGTGATACAACAACAGGTCCGTCCCTGATGGGACGAACCAAACCTTGAGGGTCATATAGGTGTTTCCACCAGTATCATAGGAGGATCAAGGGAAGACTCAAATGTACATGGACTAAACGAATGAAGATCCTGCTGAAGCTTGGGACGAGACAGTATAATGGAGGAGTACCGACACGTGCAGAGAGAGAAGTGTGTGGAGGTGTGGTATGGCTGGGCTAGCAACTGGGGAATGGATGGATGCTGTGTACATGGAGCTCAGGGGCCAGGTGAAAGAAACATGGGTATTAAAATATGGTAGAAATATGCAAATTAAGCAGAACAGCAATAGTTAGTGAGTAGAGCATGCAACCAATGAGCAGACATTCCCGGTTCGCTTCCAACTGTAGCACAGTCTATTTTACATGGCAAAGCATGTTATAAACAATATCTTTGTTGCAAGACCAACAAAATAGCTGAAATATATGAACTGGAGTACCGCAAGATATGCACATGTGACTTATCAGTGTCAGATGGACTAAGGCACTAGTAAGCAAGTGTAAGCACAAATAGGCAATAGTAGGCATATGTATGCACTAGTATGTGGGCGTAAGCCCTTACGACTGCTTTAGAGTGCCTTAATCACTCTGTATCCAACAGGTCTTTGTCAGCCCAGAAACAAAATAAACAGCCATGCAGGTCACAAACTCAGGACCCTATACACCATAGTCCCAGTAGCTATCCGCCAAGTCATAACAGACATACCGAAGAATGGATTAGTAGTAAACATGTCCTCACCATAGTATAACCAAACTGAACCTGTGAAAGGCAGCAGTATACAGTCATATGTGCCATAACTGACTACAGAATATACATATGTGAATTGACGAGTACAGCAGTAAGTCCAGATGTGAGGTGTTAATGTAATAAAGTGTAGAAGTTCCCAGGACCCCTGACAATGTCTGTACACATGTGTTGAGGATACATGACACATATATAACAAATGGCGAAGGGGAAATCAATGCCAAATGGCAATTACCATGCAAATCTAATAATATGCACCACTAAATGTAGCACAGCACTAGCTCCCAGATACTGGCAGGATACTAACAGTGGGAGAAATGGTGTCACCCTCCTAAGTCTACTCTTAAACATGCACATGTCCATTCCTGGTGGGACGACCCCAAACGTCTGCCACAATGAGTACTCTGGGTAACATACCATGCCTACAAAGTAAGCACAGATGGTGACGTATGTTCACAGACTACATGTGTAGGAAGCCAGAAGATCCATGGGCTGAGACAACATATGTGAAGGGTCCCGAGAGGTGAAGAGTGGGCAATGTGTAGTGGTGTGGTTAGATTAGGCTGGAACCTGTAGGAAGGATGACTGATGTGGAGGCTGAAGGGGGGGTGGGGGAGGGAATGATGGGTACAACATTATGGACCAAGGTGTGTCGTGGTTGGATGAATCCATTCTAATGGGACTGGCCCATGGATGTCAGCGAGAAAGGGGGGGGACACATGAAAGGTACTGGGACATACCATTTCCCATGGCAAACCATGTTATGGGTAATATGTATGTTGCATAACCCATGGAATTACATATATACATGAACAGGAGTACTGCAGGAAATGCACATGTGAGGTGTAGGTATCATAATGTATACAGCACTAGTTAGGTTAAGCAGCACTAAGCTGCTGTAAGTATATGTCAGCAATAGTAAGCAAGTTTACTTTTCTAGGCTCAGCAACTCTGACGCAAACTATCTGTAGGCACATGTAACTGGAGGTCTGTGTGTGTGTGACAGTGAGCACTGCATACACAAAGTAAGCAATGTCGAGGCTAACCTGGTGTAACTGGCTGTTACCTGTGATTGGTGATGCATACCGTCACGCAACCATGCTCACGACTGCTTACAAGTGCCTTAATCACCCTGCATCCCACCTTCCATGTTCAACCCTGCAGCATAATTGACAGCCACTGCACGGCCCGACCCCAGGACCCTGCATATCACAATCACAGTGAATTAACACTACACCATGTCAGATATATAGATAACCCATGTATTCTCAGATATATCATGCTGCACAATCAATCTGCATAAGGGGACATGTACTAATATCACAACACTCAACCTCTTATTGAAAACATTGTGGACACAGTGCGACAACAGTGGGGTACATATCTGGACACATGTGAAATATTGTTCATATACATGTAAAACGTTGCAAGTTAAACAGTGATCTGTTGTAATACACATAATCTGAACAACATGATGTCTGCAACTGTAATGTATCAGCATTCCTGACTGACCACATGCCTGACATCATCCACATCAAGTGGCAAATGAATGTGGGGCAGGCCAATATTGTGAGCCAGTCATGCATGGACATGTGGACAGTTATAGATCTGTAAATGTAGTGAGATACACAGGTACATATAAATGTCTAACTCACACATACATCATATCACATCAATGGTATGTAGGTGGATGGATACATATGTCCACATATATTTGGATATAAATATAAATATAGATATACATATATATATATATATATATATATATATATATATATATATATATATATATATGTGTGAATTGCAGCACCAGATAGGACAGATAGGAATAACAACCGGAACCCCCACCACAAATAACTGACTTTATGCACAGTTGATGAGGGTGGGGGCTCAGATGAGGGGAACCTGGTAATGACTGCTATGTCCCCCCCCCCCACAGCCGTAACAGATATGCTGTGCAATGCAATATCCAGCACATGTTCTTGACCCCAGGACCTCTGCAACACAGCTGCAACGGTCTAACAATAGCCCACTACAGCTGTAGAAAATCGGGCCAATATCCAAAATATATCAACCAGTCCAGTCATGCAACTGTACAGAGACTGTATACCATCATCTAGATGTATCTGTGTGTAAATATATTACTATCTACACTGCTACAACATATCTGTATATGTATATACATATGTATAGCTTTCTAACACTATATACATAGATATTACTCTATATGGACAGATATACATGCTATTGGCTACATCAACACATATATATGTCTACACCTATATGTCTATATATGCACAGCATGTTACATATGTGTATGCAGATATACAGCTATGTAGGTATATGCGGACATATATGTAACTATGTCCGCATATACCTACATAGCTGTATATCTGCATACACATATGTAACTATGTCCGCATGTTAAATATGTGTATGCAGATATACAGCTATGTAGGTATATGCGGACATAGTTACATATATGTCAGCAGATATATATATATCTATATTGGTGCATATGGTCATAAATCTGTAGAGAGCAATGGCAGATTAACGAATGCACATAATGTCCACATGCGCCGTTACTGGGGTTATGAGGCCCCACACACTATGCGTCTTGCACAAGCAGGCATCCCCCTCATGGCCAGACAGTTCTGGCTCGCAATACAATACCAAATGTTGCAAATCCCGTAACCAGTACATGACACGACATGGGCACAGGCAATTGAGAGTACAAGATCCCACCTGTATGATGTCAGGCTGGTATTGTTGACATATCATGCAGTACAGTCTGCCTCCCATAGGTAATGTAAACTGTGGTTGCCAGCAGCATCACCAGGATACAGATACACAGTCACAGATATGCAGATACATACATACATATGTACATATGTACATACATATATATATATATATATATATATATATATGTATATATATATATATATATATATATATATATATATATATATATACATACATATATATATATATATATATATATATATGTGTGTTCATGTGTGTGTGTGTGTGTGTGTGTGTGTGTGTGTGTGTGTGTGTGTGTGTGTGTGTGTATATATATATATATATATATATATATATATATATATATATATATATATACATATATATATATATATATATATATATATATATATATATATATATATATATACACACATGACTACACATACACGCGCGGATATACGTACAGTAGGATACATATGTAGTTGGTGCACTCAATATGGAACAGCCACTATGCTTACAGCTAACCCCTGAACAACTGGACACTGTATGAGCCACCCATACACATGACGACCATTGCCTGTAAC
Organism: Protopterus annectens; assembly: GCF_019279795.1. Classification (NCBI taxonomy): domain Eukaryota; kingdom Metazoa; phylum Chordata; order Ceratodontiformes; family Protopteridae; genus Protopterus; species Protopterus annectens. The sequence continues at coordinate 362,510,344 of NC_056726.1, read as the reverse complement.
ATATACCCACAGAGAAGTCATTGGGGATCTCCACACACAGGTTTGCAGAAATGGAATGCCTGTTATTGTGTACCATGACAGTTCGACATGCCATGTCATATAGCTGTTCAGACAGTGACATCCATATAAACAGAGGAATGCAACAGTGAAACAGGTATACTAATGCAGTAGTCTGGAAAGGTTCATAACAGTCGCTGTCCAGGCCAAGTCCTTAGATCTGTACAGTAGTGAGAACTGACTGGGCCACAGGATACCAAATGATCAACAGTGTGTAATGCAGGTGTATAGTTCAGCAGCCACTATCTACACTCTGTGCAACAGCAGTGGGAGGTAAAGACATCATGTGACCACATGGGTTGTAACTATGGCATAACAAGGCATAACTGACACCATCACATGCACACTGACAAACAGAACAGTCCATCTGGCAGGTGGCAGTAGGCTTGCAGTAACCAAATATATGTACGTGATGTACATATAGGTGAAGTATATGGCACTTTACATCCAGATACCTTATGGCAGCTCACCCCTGATACCCCCATATATTGAACAGCCTAGGTCATCTATGGTGCTCTCCCCAGACTTAGTACTACAGGGCCATATACCACTGTTACATACAGTGGCCTCTGGAGTGCATAAGAGCACACACGTATTGTGTAGGTTACGCCCACACATATATGGCCCCGGCCCCACCATATGTGTGGGGGATACAGCAGACGTGGACTGATGGCAGCCATGGCAGTGTGATATACTCACAGCCCACTACAGAACATCCTCCCACAGCATGTCATATGTGTAAAGCTTGATATGTAGGTCATGTACTGATAGCACTCCACACACACACACACACACTGCCAGTGGGATATCAGACACAGGACCTGTGGGGTGGACAGACAACACATGTTAAGCACACCTCTGGACACCTAGAGGATAGGCCCACAGTTGAGGGCTATGCAGACAGACTGCATTCCAAGGTAAAGTAGTATGTACACACACATCCTGTAACACCAGTACTATACAAAGGATAAAACGGCTCTATTCACACTCTGTATGTAGTCCCTGAACCTCCAACACATATGTAGCTGCTCTGAATGTGCCAGTTCTCCTGTAGAGGTTATTGCTACCTGCTTTCTGTAACAGTGATGCCCACACACACGTAGGATTGTACAAACATCCACTGAATGTCCAGGTTATGTTAGAAAATATAACCCCTACTGTACATAATATGTGGGGTGGTCTGATATTTCACTGGCTTGTTAGCGGATATGATGGCACTAATTATGGTGTACAGCACATACGCACTATGTCATGCATGACATATGTACACAGGTTGGCAGAGTTGTGGCTGGCAGCACATACCAGGGCCAATACCAGCACATACCAGAGCCATGGCCTGAAGTTAAACACCAAAAAATGTATAGTCATACCCTTCGGGAAAAACAAGGTAACCCCAAGCTACCATATAGGTGGCAATCCACTAAGCACAGAAGAGGTTATCAGGGACCTGGGGACCCAGGTTGACAGTGGCCTTTCTTTTGACACTCACGTTGCTAAAGTGGTTAGAAAGACCTTCTACATTGCCCACCTGATCATGAAGGGATTCACATCCAGATCTAGTGAGGTCATTGTTCCCCTGTACTCTTCACTTATCAAACCAATGATCGAATACAATGCCCCATTCGGGATGTATCTCACCCGACATCTGCAGCAATTGGAGATACCCCAAAAGTTCCTCACCAAAAGGATAAAGGGACTCCAAAATCTGTCATATGCTGCCAGATTGAAGAAACTCCAGCTCAATTCAGTTGCATACCGTCTGCTCAGAGGTGACATGTGCCTGACATACAAGGCCATGTCCAACTCGGAATTAATGGACATGCTCCACCTCAAAAAATCCAAATCCAACAAAACCACTAGAGCAAGTGACTTAAACCTTAGCACGGATATAAATAGGACGTGCTGGAGGGATAGATTTATCACTCAGAGACTCCCTATGCTGTGGAATAAAATCCCGGTCCATGTGAGGCAGAGCACCTCGCTGGCTCTGTTCAAGAGAAATCTTGACCTGTGGATGGGAGATCATAGGTTTACCCCGGGAATCATCTCTGTGTCACTGCTGGACAGAGGCACAACAACCTAATGGGTACAGTATTTTTTCATATAAGGGGTGGCGTAAGCCACAAAACTTTGGGCTAGGCTTATAAATGCCTTAGGGCAGATAGCCTAGTATAAACCTATGAACCTATGAACCTATAATACTGACATGTTGCTGTGATGGCAGCATATGTCCTATGAGGGATAAGACGCTGGTAACTGTCATGGTTTTCACCATCTACAGACTTCACTCCTCACACTACTGTCTGCAGTCCACAGATAGATGCTCCATTGGTAACACATGGAACCAGTGGCATAATGCACTGCCCTGTCTGCAGATGTCCCTGCAGATGGGGATTCCACATAAACATGAAACTGACTTGGCAGGTATGGAGACATGTAGGAAAGACATATCCACACACACACACGCTGTTAATCCAACAGTACACCACATGCAGTATAGCAGCATTTACAGTCTTTACGCGGGTCAGGCACATCTCCCTCCTGTGTGTTGCCCTGTTTCCACAGTGTATGTTGTTGAAGGTAAATTTCCAATCCATCGCAGATGCTGGTTGCCAACCAACAGATCTAGTTCCTGCTCAAAGTGAATGACAAGGGCCAACACCAACACGATGTTCCTAAATATCGGAGTGTGTTTCCATGCAATTGGCTATGGGAATGTTACCACAGCTGTTCCACATGCAATCAGCTAGGGGAGGGCGGCTATTCATGCAGAGGTCATCAGCTGATCATCGGCATCACTTAAAATACACATGCTGCTGCCTAAGCAAAGCTGGTGTAGGTCTCCACATCCACCAGAGAGGGGGTGAGAGAGGCAGACAGAGGCAAAGACATGTCAGGGAGGGGTGGGGGAATAAAACAGCAGCTTCTTAGTGTCACACACCTACCAGCACAGAGTATCAAACCCCTGACAACTATGTACTGTGTTCACAGTTCAGTGCAGGTAATGGATGCACCACATGGGTTATCTGTTGTGGAACCTTCAGAACATATGTGTGATGGTGCATGACATCTGCAACAGGGATACGGTAGCTATACGGTAGGTGATGTACATGTGCCTGTCAGCATGAACAGGTGCCACCGTCAACACAGCCACACTCTCACAGGGACATGCACACATTGACACACTTGGCAGGGCCAGGGGTACAACTCATCAGTAGCGGGATTGCCACAACACATCACTGTGCAGGTATCACAAGCACCACACAGGTCATACGGAGGTTGTATGGGCAAAGGGTATGAGGAGGTGTCTGACATCTGACAGCATGCTTCTGTATGCACATGGGGGTTGTAGACGGGGATTCCACATAAACATGGAACTGACATGGCAGGTATGGAGACATGTAAGTAAGACATATCCACACACACACACACTGTTAACCCAACAGTATGCCACATGCAGTATAGCAGCACTTACAGTCTGTAGGTGTGCACATTACTGAAGTACTCCTTCCCCAAGGGTGTATTCCACAATGAATGACATCGGCAGGATAGCCAAAGTATGCCATTTGAAATGTATTGTAGGTGAGTACCCTAAAACGCTGTGGCTGTGAACATACGCAATGTACAACACACCATCAAATACACAGTGAGCCAGTACTGACATGCATGGGTGCATGTCTGCATGGGTGTGTGGTGGTCAACTGTGGCAGCAGGCATACAAGGGTCGGCGATGGGTATACCTTGGCATCAGGCCACATGACAATGGTCTGCATTGTGTCTCAGGGCTTTAGTTTCCACTCTTTCCCACACAGGTGGGTATTGTATCCCTCAACTAGTCACCTGGGTGACTATTGTGTGTGGCCAATGTTGTGCATTGCTTGTCATGTATGTGTTCCTCACCCCATGACATGGACGGTGTCAGGGATGTGCACACCTCCCACATGCATGTACAGTGACATGTGGAACTGTACCTGGGGTGTCAGGCCTATGTTGTGAACACAGAGTACCATCATATGTGCCAGTCTTGCCCCCTGTGGTGGGGACCGGTAATGGGCACCAGGTTTACCTGCACCTACATTGATAGCATGCTGACAGCATTCCCTGGTGTCAGTGGCAACTGTCCTTACAGGGCATGTTGTCAGACATGGCATGTCCATTTTGGGACATGTGAGGGCACCACAGGTGGTGCAGGTGTCCATTGAGAAACATGGGGGAGGTGCACTGTCAGCTTGTATGTGCATATTGGACAGATGGACAGGGGACATGCCCTCTATAGCCCACTGCTATAACTCCATGGTTACTATCAGTGGCCGATATGCAGTGTACTAACACATATTGGCTGTTGCCTAGACATTTGTGTGCGTATGACACGTGGGTTGAGAGTGTGCTCTGGGTAATACTGAGGTTGCTAAATGTGATTGCCTGGCCTTGATGTCACATGTATGGATATGGCTTTGCACCCCAGCCTCTCAGCTATTTCACAGCTGTTATCCCTGTACAGTGGATATTGTGCTATATAGTAGTGCCACCATATAAGACATATGCAAAACCCGCTCCACATTGGCCACAGGTGTCACACACTCCCAACCACATCTACACAGGGTATGAGGTACAAACACACATGCACACCTGTCATGTCTGGGAGTTAAACCCCTACCTAACTAGTTTAGCACACCTCAGCACTATGCAGTTATAGTATGTGCCATGCACATTACTGAAGTACTCCTTCCCCAAGGGTGTATTCCACAATGAATGACATCAGCAGGATAGCCAAAGTAGGCCATTTGAAATGTACTGTGGGTGAGTACCCTAAAATGCATTTCTCCCTACACAGACAGTGAGACACACACAAAACATCCACGACCGACATGTGTGGGTATAGAACCCCTGACAGAGGTCTATACCACTTTACAGCATGGAGCTGTTATAGGATGCACCACGGGGAAGTACTTGAGGACTCTTTCCCCAAAGTTGTCTTTCACGAGGAATGAAATCAGCTGGACTGCCAAAGTGGGTCATGTGAGATGTACTGCATGTGACTAGCATATAATGCATTGCTCCGTACACAGACATGGACACACACAAGACATACAGAACTGCCATGTGTGGGTATGGAACCCTGCCACAGCTCTAAATCACAATCTAGCGGTATGCAGTAACAGGACACGCTACGTTGATTACCGGGCAACAATCTTCCCAGAAGTGTATTTCTAGGTGGGTGACATCAGCAGCCTTGCCAAAGTTGAGTATGGGAATTGTACAGAGTGTGGCTATCGTAAAAAGCATTGCTCTCTATGGAGACAGACATGCATACTTACACACACAGTTGCCACATCTGGGGTTAGAACAGCTACCTAGCTATTTTATCACTCTACAGCAGTATGCAGTTACGGGATGTGCTACGGAGATTACTAGGCTACAGCCTTCCCAGAGGTGTATTTCTAGGTGGGTGACATCGGCAGCCTTGCCAAAGTTGAGTATGGGAATTGTATAGAGTGTGGCTACCGTAAAAAGCATTGCTCTCTACGCAGACAGGCACACACACTTAAACACACAGTTGCCACATCTGGGGTTAGAACACCTACCTAGCTACTTTATCACTCTATCGCAGTATGCAGTTATGGGATGTGCTATGGAGATTACTGGGCTACATCCTTCCCAGAGGTGTATTTCTAGGTGGGTGACATCAGCAGTCTTGGGTATGGAACCCTGCCACAGCTCTAAATCACAATCTAGCGGTATGCAGTAACAGGACACGCTACGTTGATTACCGGGCAACAATCTTCCCAGAAGTGTATTTCTAGGTGGGTGACATCAGCAGCCTTGCCAAAGTTGAGTATGAGAATTGTACGGAGTGTGGCTACCATGAAAAGCATTGCTCTCTATGCAGACAGACACACACACATTAACACACACACACAGTTGCCATCGGGAATCGGGCTTACTTATTGCACCCTTTTCTCCGGAAGCATGGTCGCTAACACATAGTATAATTCGATCCAACAACCTCCACCTCCCAAGATGCTAGGATTACAGGCGTACACCAAGTTGCCACATCAGGGGTTAGAACACCTACCTAGCTACTTTATCACTCTACAGCAGTACACAGTTATGGGACGTGCTACGGAGATTACTGGGCTATAACCTTCCCAGAGGTGTGTTTCTAGGGGGGTGACATCAGCAGCCTTGCCAAAGTTGAGTATGGGAATTGTACGGAGTGTGGCTACCGTATAAAGCATTGCTGTCTATGCAGACAGACACAGACAGACACGCACACACACACACACACACACACACACACACACACACACACACACACACACACACACATGCAAATTGCCACATCTGGGGTTAGAACACCTACCTAGCTACTTTATCACTCTACTGCACTACACAGTTACGGGATGCGCTACAGGGATTACTGGGCTACACATTTCCCAAGGGTGTATTTCAAAGCAGATGACCTCAGCGGGTCTGCCATAGTAGGGCTATGGGGAGGGCAGTGTGTGTGCATGGGCCATAACTCATTCATCTGGAGGTTGACGCACCACATGTGGCCACACACAGGGTTATATTCCACAGGTATGTGTATACAGCTGCTAGATGACTACTTCCTTATACAGTCATGTTGCACAGCTAGCATTTGCACCACATAGTCCATAATGCTGACAGATACCAGTGGCTACTGTCCACAGTGAGTGACATCTGAGCATCACGTGGCTTTGTGCTGGGTGGGACAAGCCTCATAATGGTTGTCTCCTTGTCACAGTCACTCTCTCCCACACGTCTATGTACATGTACATTTGGCTTATTATAGTGTATTGTCCTTGGATATATGCATGTATTCCTATCCACTGTGTGTGCAAACCATGAGTGGTGCATACTAAGGAGTGTCTGCACTAACATCTGTGACTGCCAGATATGTCTGGTCCACAGTTGTTTGCAGACATGAACTTCTTTTGGTTTCATGTGTGTGCATGCCCAGTATGACCTTTCAGTATGTTGTTGACTGACATTGCCTTCATTTCTTTAAGTGTGTGAGCATGCCCAGTATGCCCTTCTGTATAGAATGTGTGGATCAATACCAGGTAGTTTGTACTCCAGTGCAGACCTTTGTGCTGTACACCAACAGGTAGCAACGTGTTTATGCTGGATATCTGTTGATCATTTGGCAATATGGGAACAAACTGTGCAGGGGATGGTGTGTACTGTAGGTGATTGTGTATGTGCTGCTTCAGCTGCATGATATTTCTGTTAGCAGAGATATTCAGACATGTGTACTGTTATACACAGTGATGTTTTCTGTCTTCATGTACTGCCAGGTGGGCATTATTGCTCACAATGCTATCCTGGGGGACAAGGCTGATTGCAGCTGTGCCCGGTATTATGGGCAGACACCTACGTATTCATGGTACGTTATGCCTTTCTGGAGAGGGAGCTGCAGACACTTGCTGCTGGGTCTGTGTATCCGGTTCAGCACCTTGGTAGAGTGCTTGTGGGGGGTACCATATTTGTACACCCATTGACAAGACAGTATGGGCTTATCTTGCTGTGGCAATGCCTCACAGCTGTACAGATTCACAGGGGTTGCCCAGAGGCAGGGGATATGGGTCAGGACATTAACCCTATTGTGGTGTACGGGCAGGTGTGTGGGCACCCATGTATGTATTTGCAGCCAGAGATAGTGTGGGCACACAGCTTGGTGTCAGACTCTACACATTCCATGCTGGCCATGCTCCCACCCCCCCCCCTCTGTTATTCTAACCTCTTCCATACATTATGCAGACATTTTCTGATACTTCCCTAAGGGTATCACCTCATCACAGGTGTGTGTTAGTGTTGGTCCACATTTCATGCAGTGGGACATGGTGGACATGTTACTGTGGTTTGTCCACATGGCCTTGCATTTGGCTTATGTGGAGTGTGTTATGTTGTTATGTGGGTATCCATGACTTAACATGCATTGGCAGTACGTGTGAGACACAGGCCTTTGGCAGAGGCCTGTGGGGTATTAGGTGTTGCTGCAGGCCACTTGTGGCAGGCCGTTGTATTCTGCCAGGCCTACAGTCGCAGACCACCATACAGTATATTCCCCTCGGGTGACAGGGTAGGTGTGATGGGTGTTCATGCACATTCCTTCTATCAGTCTTGATCAGGTGATGTGGATGCTGGCAGGGTGCTACGTACAACTAGGGACATACCTGCATGGGACACCTGCACTGCATGCTGCATTCTTCCACTATTGCCATGTACAGGAGGGGTCATACTGTACCCATTCCCCACAGCAGGGATATGGCCAGAGAGGTACTGTGGGTGGTGTTTGCATGAGCTGGGTGCATGTGTGCTATGGACATTATTGCATCTGACACACAGATATACATGGGCCATTCCAGGTATGCTGGCATGTACAGGTACACCAGCTGTTTCCCAATACATCAGTCCTACCTCCTTTGTGATCTGCAGTTGTTCGGGCAGACATCACAGGTATCCCCTACTACAGGCCTGGTTGCTGTGATGCTTACCTGAATGTACAATTCCAAGGGTGTCTTCATTTCACAGTGATACAATGTATACTGTGTACTGTTTGTCCCCCTGTGTACTGCTTGTATATCTAGCCCAACAGTCATGCCATATCAGTCTTTCAGATGGTGACACATATTACCACCATACATTTACATTGGCTTACTGCTGGCAGGTGGTATACTGGTGGGGATTGTCCTTGGCACAGCAGGTGTGAGGGCTTCTCCCTGTCATCAGTAGTACTGGGCTATGGGCACCAGGTCTTACCTCGACATGCATACATACTGACCACTCTCACACAATATGAAACACATACCATCCTAACACACACAGACTTTCATATTGTGCACATGCTACAACCTATCCTGCTACCTTGGCCACCTCTGAGCATCTCTGCTCCACTCGTATTATACCTACGCATGCATGTTACTACATTTCTACACTGGATTGGGGGGCAAACTGTTACTACATTTCTATGCTGGAATGGGGGTAGGGGCACACCTGACTGTTTCTACATGTCTACATGGGAGTGGTGGAGTACACGTGACTGTCATTACATTACTATGTAGAATGGTGGGCACAAGTGACACATGTACACATTTGCTATGACTGTACTGGTATGTCATGCATTCCATTTCATTCTGTATTGCTAACTATCATGATGTCTAGAGGCACACCTGTGTACTACAGATCATGCCTTTGGTTGCCCTACATATTATTGTCTGACATCCTACCCTTCAGAACTGGCATCCCACTGCCTGCCCTGCTGTGGTCTGTCTGTGTAGGCCTGGGGGTGGGGTTAACCCTAGCCATCATTCTGGGGCCATGGCACAGGCCCTGTTTGGGTTTGCATCCGCCTGTCCTGCTGGCTGCAACTGTTGTTGGGTATGTGAACCATCCTGACTGGCATGTGTGGATCATATGGACACACATTTTGCACAGCACATTTCCTGCAGTGGTTTTTGTCACCCTGTGTAGTACTGGCTACTATGGTGACTTCAGTATGTGTTACACATGTCAGGGTGCCACTATGGGTGTCTGCTGTCTGCTGCCATTACATTCAGCTGCCCAATTCCCTTGCATGCTCACATCCATACCATAGCTACAGGTGACAACACATTCTACTCCATTTGGCAATTGGTAGGTTGATTGACTTACCTTGTGGGTGTGCCAGACTTGCGGATGGTGCTGGAGGGCTGCCTATGTCGGATGCACATAGTACACTCCCTATACATGGTTGAGCACAGGTGGTGTAATGTTTGGCATCCCTTTTACTGTATGTGTGAGTCGAAGAGAGGCGTCATTCCCTGGGACCCTACTGTGACATTGCATGTGCTATGCATTGCCTCTTTGCCAAGACCAGGGCATACTGGGCATGCCTCCTTCTGCCTACTGGGGCAGGCTCAGGTTCTTTCTTTTCTGGGTCACTCTGTGCCTGTGTAGGTCTTGTCATTGGTGGGGAGCTGTGTGGCCCTGCCCCATGTTGTTCCTGCTGCAGCTGTTTCCACAGGATGATATTGTGTAGCATTGCAAATACCATAACAATTTGGATACATGTAGCTGGTGAATACTGCAAGGCTCCACCAGATGTGTACAGACACCGTAACCTCAGCATCCCAAACACACTCTATTATATGTCTGGCCTGTGTGTGTTGTTGTTATGGCGTTGTTGTTCAGGTGTGTGCGCATTTCTGATGGGTGTCATCAACCACAGCTCCAGTGTGTACCCAGCATCCTCCACTAGGTGACCATAGAGGATGTTCCCATTGGCAAATCTCTGGTACAGCTGCATCAGATGCCATATGTGGGAATCGTCATAGCTTCCAGGGCAGCCAGCACACACATTCATTATAATGCCCTGGGCATCACATACGACCTGGCAGTTGATGGAGGGGATGCCCCTGCAGTTGATGTAGGCTCAACCCTGCTCACCGGGTGGTGCTTTGATGCATATGTGTGTGCAGTCTATAGCACCCACTACCCCAGGGTATTCTGCTATTTGGTGGAAGAGATGCATATTGCTGGTCAACACCTCATGGGTGTTAAGGAAATATACATGCTCACTGGCATGTGCTGACATGGCATCCAGGAACTGGTGGAATACTCTGGATGCTGATGCCTGTGAGATCCCCATGTTATCCCCAGTTGTGCTTTGGGAGGTACCTGTGGCTAGTATACCTAGGCTTACACATACATTGGTATCCACTGAGATGGCTTTCCCTCATTCAGTTTGGTGTGTCAGGTGTGGCCGGCACAGCTCTAGTACTTGCTGTAGGAGGTCTCTGTCCACCCTATAGTGCTCCAGTATCTCCAGCTCATGTAGCCCCTGGTAGATTACCCTGGGTCTGTACACTCTTCTCTGTCTCCTTACTGTGGGTTGTTCAGCAGCATGCACACCATCACCACCCTCAGCCTTTTGCATATGTTGTTCTATGTTGCCTGCAGCAGCCCTTCTCATTTTGTAGGTTTGTTTGTTAAAATTTCCCCGCTTGTATACACCGGTGGTGTAGAGTGTGAGAAAAACCAGCGGGGAAGGTGTTTGCTTAGTTTATAGTAGTGTTCTGGGTTGGGCTGCTGCATGTGTAATTGACTGCTTCTGATACATTTCATAGGTTCATAGGTAGGAAGTAGGCTATTGGCCCAAGGGCCTACGTAAGCCTAGCCAACAAGGTTCCCTGGCTTACGCCACCCAAGACAGTTATTTTCCTGTGCCACTGTCAAGCAGAGACACAGAAGTAATCCCTGGGGTGTATTTCCTATTTCCCATCCATTCATCAAGATTTTTCTTGAAGAGTGCTAATGAAGAACTTTGCTTGACATAGATGGGTAGCCTGCTCCAGAGTATGGGAAGTCTCTGGGACAGAAATCTATCCCTCCAGCATGTCCTGTTTATTGTGGTGACAAGGTTTAGGTCCCTAGAGCCTGTAGCTCAGATGGATTTGGATTTCTTTAGGTGTAGCATGTCCAACAGCTCTGGGTTTGACATAGCTTTATATGTTAGGCAGAGATCACCTCAGAGTAGGCGATATGCTATGGAGTAAAGCTGTAGTTTTTTGAGGCGGTCAGTGTAGGGCATTTGTTTGAGGCCAGTAATCCTCTTTGTGAGGTACTTCTGTGGCCTTTCCAGCTGCTGCAGATGTCTTGTGAGGTACATTCCAAAGCCTGCCAGATACGCTAGTTCTCCTTGATTACCTTCCTACTGCTGATTTCCCTTCCCATTGCCCTTCTGTTTGGGCCCGGGGCCACGCCACGCAAACAGAGTACTCAGATGTGCACACTGCTGCTGTTTCCCAGTTTAACTTCTTTTCTCTTCCTGTACATCCCAGTGCGCAGCTTGCACACCCACTTACACTTTGTAAAGAGTGCTGGGCAGGTTCAGACACACCCCCTAGGTTGGCTGTGCTATGCTGGAAGCATACCCAAGCCACAGGGCACCAATCTGCTTACAGTATGCCTGACACACCCACCCATGATGTCACCTACCTCCTAGTCTTGCACTCAGCTATTCATACTCTTACACTGTTGGGACCTGCCTCACATGCTGGGGAAAACCAGGATTTACTATCCTTCCCCTCATTTGCATAGGATTGCCTGCTAATGCATAGTTACATGTGTCACACAGTGCCTCCCCCCTTAGCAACCACTATTCACTGGCCAGGTTGTCTTTTGACTGCCATTAACTTGCATGGTGGATTACTGATTTTAGTTAGACTGCTTTTTTTAGGTTTATTTTTTTATTTCTCCACCCATCCCATTTGCGCTCTGCTGCCCTATGCTTCAACAGCTGTTATCAGTGGACATATAATAAAAGTTGTATTTTGTACATTGTGCATTGTTTGCAATGACAATGGCCTTCTACTTGGCCATTGGTATGCTTCCTCAATGTTATGCAGCCTTTATTTGGGGCTGTCAAGTCCCCATTTTGGATTTTGCAGTATGGTACTCGGTTACTAACCAAGTACATTTTTGCATATTACGCTAGTCCTGCACGCCCTGATTCCTGCTTCTTGGATGGTAGATTTACGTCATTTGCATGGTTTTCACATGAAATGGGGTAATTTGCATACGGGGGCTGGGAACGTGCAGCACTAGTGCTAGAGCGCTCGCTCACATCAAACAGGCACGTACGTGGATCGCTCGGCTGACATATCGGCAAAATGTCCTCTTACACTAATCATGCACAGCGTGCAGGCTTTTGAGAATCCGGGGGTGTTAGTTTGTAATGGATTGCAACTGTGAGTGATTAGTGGGAGAGAGAAGGAAGACACAACAGCAATTCAGACTGCATTCCCTGCAGTGGGTGTGTCACTCAGGATACACTTACAAAGTGTAGAAGTAACTTTAGCAAGTTTTTGGATGTAACTAAACCGCACACATTTATAATTTATGTTCAATAGTAGACAAAGTCTCCTGTCTGTAGTGATAAATGTTTTTCATTGTCATGTACTTGTTATCAAATGGTTAAAGGAGTATGATACAAAATGCACTATAGAACGCGTGTCTGAGATTACAGCAGATATTAGAGGAGAATAAACACAATATAAAGCAAAGACAGAAGTGCATTTGTGCAAAGATATTCATAAATGGTGGTGTGATCACTCACTGCAGTAAATATGTAAGCCACACATGTAAAACCAACTGAGAATATTAACACTGTAGAAGAAATGGAAATTTCTTATATGCACATGATTTGCTTTTCTTCTGAAAAGCTGTGTCTGTGGCAAAGAGAGATAACACACTCCCACTGGGTTTTGTAGTTTCATTAGTATGATAATTCAAATCCAGAGCTGAGTAAAATAACTTAATGTGTTAATTGTTTTTATTTCTTTAAATATTAATATTTGCTCTGCAAGAGGATTAGCGCACACATGGTGAAACATGTCAGAATTTAAAATCTATTATCAGCTTGGATGATATGGACAGCATAAATTGCAGATGTGAATCAACTGTGTGTGTAGTACACCTTGTAATGACACTGAGGCACACAGGACTTAAGACAGAGCATGGTTCAAGTCATACATTATTTTCTAAGCATAAATGCTATTAAAAATTTTTTACAAATAAAATGTATTTTTGCCTTTGCTTGCCTCTTTTGTGCATTGCTCACCTGTGCACAAACACTCCTTATGGCTGCAAACAAAAAAAAAATACATTGTAATTTGTAAAAAAAGACACATTGTTACTTCTTTCACCTTCCTCTGTGCAAACATGCTAAGCGGTGTTGCGTGGTGGTCTGCAGTCATGTACACCACCTGCAGACAAAAAGGATACATTGTAACTTGATAAAATGAGACATTGTTACTTTTTCTGACTTCCTGCACGCAAACATGGTAAGTGGCACTGGATGGCAGTCAGCACTGTTGCCAGTAATGAGTAAAAAATACACCTACTCCCTAGCTTTCCCTGTGGCAACAGATGTAAGTTCAGGGCCACAATGCAGGTGAACTAGGGTTATGAACTAACCCAGTCCAATTTTTTAAATGTTGTTCTTTTAGATAAAAATGACAATATATAAAAAAACTATACATAATAACTATCTATAGCAGTTGATATATGAATTATACATGTGACTGAAGGTATCCTAACAATTATGTTTCTGTAATTAAAAGTTTCCTTTCTGCCCTGGGTTGGACTTCATACTTTACTGATACTCATCTTTAAAACTCACATAACACAAGTATAGCTGAAAAATATAATACATTGTATGGTCTGACATAGAACTCAGAAATATTTCCTGAAAGTAATACAGTTATACAGGCTTCCCAACATCTTCTTCCAAACATACGCTGATGATGTCATCTGCTATAAAGTGTTCTGCAACAATGTAAAAGTCAGATTTATGCTGTGTTGTTTGCAGTAAGTGCTGAGTTCTGTATATGCCTAGGTAGGGGTTCTAGTGTCACTGCTGTCAACTGTTTTGGGTATTCAGTTAGTTCACATTCAGGAGACCATTTTATTACAGCATGTGAGACACTCCAACTACCATCTTCTTCTTAACAGACATTAATGATATCATCTGTTATAAGCCATTGTCTGAGACTAGGAAATTGTAGTTGTGCTGTGGCTGTTGTGTGAAGTACTGAGTTGTGTAGATAGCTAGACAGGGGTTCTGGTCTCACTCCAATCAACTTGTGTGTGTGTGTTTAGTTATCTCAAATTCTAGGGGCATTTTAGAACACCATATGAGACACTCCTACTATCATCCTCTTCTCACCAGGCACTGATGATGTCATCTGCTATAGAGTGTTGTCTGGCACTAATAAAGTCAGATTTGTGCTGTGGAACTTGTGTGAAGTAGTGCATTCTTTAGATAGCTAGGTAGGGGTTCTAGTCTCAGTGTAGTCAACTGTTTGTGTGTATATGTGTTCAGTTAGCTCACATTTTAGAAACCACTTTAGAACAGCATGTGAGACACTCCTATTACCATCTGATTCTCATCATACACCGATGATGTAATCTGCTATAAAGCATTGTCTGACACTATGACAGAATGGTGCTGTGGTGCTTGTGTAAAGTACTGTGCTATGTAGACAGCTAGGTAGGCATTCTAGTCTCACTCCTGTAAACTTGTTTGTGTTCAGTTAGATGTCATCATGGACAATGTGTGAGACACTCTTCCTAACATATTTTCTCAAATCACACTAATGATGTCATGTGCTATAAAGTGCAGTCCGATAGTATGAAAGTCAGAATTGTGCTGTGGGACTTGTGTAAAGTACTGTGTAATGCAGACAACTAGGTAGGGGTTCTAGTCTCACTGCAGTCAACTTGGGTGTGTTTATGTTCAGTTAGCTGTCATTGTGGACACAATTTTATAACAGCTTGTGAGACACTCCTCCTAGCATCTTCTTCTCAACATACACTGATGATGTAATCCCCTACAAAGTGCAGTCTGACTATATGTAAATCATGTGGTGCTGATGTTAAGTACATCCCAGGTTGTTTTTTCAATAACCTGGCAATCCAAGAGATGGAAAACGAACCAAAACCAAAACAAAAACCAAATGAAAGGTTCGCTGGTGAACCAAATAAGGGCGCCAAGACAATGTGTTGCACACTGTTTATGTTAAAAACACCCAACTCGTAATAGTCCATATAATTTATTGTGAAACCAAGCAACTTTAACGCTGTCAATATAGATCCGTTTTCGAACTTCTTCATCAGAAACTCACAATGAGACTAAAACCTGCATTTTATAACTTTTGTATTTGAAGTAATTAATTAATTATCCAATGAACTGTCTTTGAGTAAAATGCCATGTTAAAAGAAACCTGCCCTAGCTAAAGTGTACATAAGTTTCACTTTTACCACAACATTTAATATAAAATAAACATAAAAAGGTTAAAATCTTTCGTTAATACCAACTGTTTATAAACAATTTTTAATATGTTGATATGTTTTTTTTATATTAAATGTTGTGGTAAAAGTGAAACTTATGTACACTTTAGCTAGGGCAGGTTTCTTTTAACATGGCATTTTACTCAAAGACAGTTCATTGTATAATTAATTAATTACTTCAAATACAAAAGTTATAAAATGCAGGTTTTAGTCTCATTGTGAGTTTCTGATGAAGAAGTTTGAAAACAGATCTGTATTGACAGCGTTAAAGTTGCTTGGTTTCACAATAAATTACATGGACTAACAACTATTACGAGTTGGGTGTTTTAAACATCAACAGTGTGCAACACATTGTCTTGGCGCCCTTATTTGGTTCTCCAGCAAACATTTCATTTTGTTTTTTCAATAACTTGCAACATGACCTAGCAGACATAGTTGGATCCCTACTTAGCCACAGCCTCCAGACAGCCTAGGTTCTGGTAGAAGGGTACACAGCAACAGTCATCCATCTGAACAAGGAGGGACCATCACCTGACCCAGGGAATTATAGATCCATAAGTCTGACTCCCTTCACCTGTAAGGTAATCAAAGAAACCATCTTGAACCTTATCATAAAGGACACAGATCTCCCAACTGTGTACCCAACCCATTTTTGATTCCTTAAGAATATATCATTTCTGTTAAATCTGTTTGACTTCTTCAAGAAAGTCACCAAGAGCACTGATGAGGGAAAGACTTTGCATCCTGCTTAACTTGAAAAAAAGGGAAAGGCACACTCAAAACTCAGAAGAAAAGAAATGGCAGTTCATGGACTCTACTGGCATCAAGCTTAGGTTAAAAAACGAGTCCACGATGTTGAAAAGTCACACAAAATCCTTTATTTGCTAAAATAAAATATCCAGTTAGCTCTTTAATTTAAACCAAATGTTAAACTTCATCAGGCAACTGATAGTTTTACATTCACTTCCTATATAAACTTCCTGTAACATTGATTGGTTGAATAACTCATTAATATTAATGAAACTTGACAATTCATCCCATGAACATGCAAACATATACATTCTAAATACGTCTACCTGATACTATTTATTGTTATCAAGTTATAATGAACTATAAATAAAATTCATTTAGCACCTTATATACACAAACAGGAACTAATAGTAAAACCTTTTTATAATTACATTCTTCTAAAAACTATATATTCAATATTAACAAACTAAATATAGTTCCAATAAATATCTCATAGAAACATTTATTAAAAATGACTAACTACACCCATTGATTGTGAATATATTAAATATATTAATTATAACAAATATGTGAAAATATAATATATATATATATATATATATATATATATATATATATATATCAGTAAAGAAATAAAAATAAATTTTATCAAGATGATGTTGCCTTAACTTTTTTCCTTTCAAGAGCTTTTAACTTCAACACAGGGGCAATTGAGCTCCGCTCATTCAAACACAGCCAACTTTCCGCCTGTAAGCGTATTTGCCACCTGAGCTCTTTCATCTCTAGAAGTAGCCCCCATGGCTTATTATCCTGTACAAGCACTGAATCTATGGACATGAAACTAAATTTGTGGTCAATGTTACAATTAATATGCTTAGCCAAGGCATTGTTCAAGTTTTGTCTCTTTACAGCATAGTCATGCTCATAAATTCTCTGCCAGAATTTTCTTTCGGTTTTCCCAACATAGAAACATGGGCAGAAAGAGCAAGATGCCAGGTAAACTTCTGCTTTAGAACAACAATTGTATTTACTGTTCACATAATGTATAATATCTCTCACTGTGAAGCTGTTAGCTACTCAAACTTTATGACACCAGGAACATGCCCCACATTTAATAATTCCTTATCTAGCTAGTGTTTCAATTCCCTGCTTTGTTTTGAGTAAATCTTTAAAATTAAACCCTTTCCTATATATAATCATGGGTTTATCCCCCACATATTGTCTCATGTAAGAATCTTCTAAAAGTATGGGCCAGTTTTTTTCAAAAATTGATCTTAAGGCATAGGCTTCCTTGCTATAAGTGATGACAAGTGCCTTAGTAAAATCTGATGAAACCTCTTTTGTTTCATTCAAACAAATATTCTGGTGACTAGTCTCATTAAAAACTGCTTCTATGTGGGAGTCTATCAATTCTGAAGGTGTATGTTGCTTGTCTAGAGTTAGTTTGAAGTGACCATTCAGTCTCTTTCTTTTAACTTCTTCGACTAATTCATCAATAAGTTTACCTGGGTAGGCCCTTCTAAGGAACATGGAACATAAAAAAATTGCACTCATCGAGGAAATCCTTAAAAGAGGTGGTCATCTGGGCTGCTCAAACTAATTGCCCCTTGACAACCAACCTTTTTTGATGGAGTGAGTCTGAGCTACCGAAATGAAGGAAGGAATTGGAGTGTTTCCTTCCTAAAAATTCTAGTCGCATACCTGTTATTAACATAATCTTTACATAATGAGATGTCCAAGTAGTCAATAGACTGAGTGCTATACTTCCATGTAAATTGAAGAAAAGTAGTAGTTTCATTAATGTATTTCAAAAAATTCTCCAGTTCCATGCTTGAACCTTTCCAAATTAGACATATATCATCCTGAAATCGGAGAGATAACCTAATATTTGGGAAATAACTGGACTGAAACACAAACTTTTTCTCCCAATATGCCATTACAATATTGGTGAAAGCTCCACCACATGGTGACCCCATTGGCCACCCCTCTACTCTGTAAATAGCAGTTGTTGTCAAAAGAGATGAAGTTGTTACTGAGAACCAATTGTAAAAGTTCTAAAATTAAAGTGGTAGTATCATGAGTTACTTTGTGTTTTAACAGCATCTCATTCACCCATTCCAGGCCAATATCTTGTGGAATGACAGTATAAAGATCTTTAATGTCAATGGCCATCAGGGTGTCATTGATGTCATAGGAAATTCCATTAAACTGTGCTAGGAAACTCCATGAATCTTTACAAAACTGTGGTTCCTTCTCTATAATTTTGTTAAGTTCATAGTCCAAATATTGTGCACACAATGAAGTAATGGAATCCCTACCATCCACAAAAGGTCTCATGGGAGGGTTAGAAAGACCTTTATGATTTTTTGGGATGTCAAAGAACACAGGTACTCTAGGTGTAATAATATTCAAATAATTGTAAAGGTGAATATCTATTCTCCTTTCCATGAAAATATCACTTAATTGTGAATGAATCTTTCTGTATGCACCATTCAACTCATTTAATGAGGCCTTTTTGTATGTATCAGCATCCAAAACCTCCTGCATCTTTCTCTGGTACATCTCCACTCCCTTGTCAGGTTTCATGACCCTTATTTTTTCTCTTTTCAGTGATTCTAAAATGGCTAACTCAGTTTCATTCAAATTATTTGTGCGGTATCAATTCTTATGTTTCTGCAGACTCCTGAGGTCTAATTCACATAATTTCTCATACAAGACAAGTTTGGGGTGGATGGGAGGGTTGTGAATTGAGCTAATGTTCCATATGTTATCACTAGCTCTGTACAAATTATCATGATGCAATAAAGAAAAGTTCACCTTTCTCAAAAATAATTTCAGGTCTATGACAATAGTAGTAAAGTCAAAAGATCTTGTTGGCACAAACATCATGTCTCTAGCTAGCAAATTTGCCACATCTGTGCCAAAATTTACATCAGAGTAATTATAAACTTTAAAATCATTCTGCTTATTAAAAACAATGGTGTACTCATTGTGTGTTAGTTCTTGAAAATCAAAGCATACATCATGTCTATTAAATCTGTTTGACTTCTTCAAGAAGGTCACCAAGAGCATTGATGAGGGAAAGACTTTGCATCCTGATTAACTAGACCTGTCCAAGGCATTTGACACAAATCCGCACTCAGGTGTTACAGATAAACTTCTCAACTGGCCATAAACCCATACATCACCAGGTAGGTAACTAAATGGATCACCAACAGGGCACATGTTGTTGAAGTGTGTGAATTCACCACTAGCATGAGGCCAGTGACCAGAGCCATACCACAGCTTTCTGTACTACATCCTTTTCTGTTCAGTATTTACTTCCCAGAAGTCAAGACAAACTTAGACACCCTTTGTCTTTCCAACTTTATGGATGACTACAAAATGTGGGCACTCATTGAATCCACAAGCACTACTGATATACTGCAGAAACTATTAATGCACAAGAATGATTTATGCAAGGCCATGGAAACACACTAAATGAACACAAAAGCATAATTATTTCCATTTGAAAAGCAGATTCCCAAGCTAATAACAATAGACAGCACACCTATATGAGTACACCCAGTGTAATGTGAGCTGGCTACTGAGTTACATAGTAATTGGAATGTCGACTACCATGTGTCCACAGTGGTGACAAATCCCTTGCATGTGGCACAACTCATAAGTATGAGCAGACCATCCACATCAAAGAACATTATAATGCCATTGTATGTGACCCTCATCACACCCAGTAATTGAGTACAATGCACCCTTTTGCATGTACCTCACCATACATCTGCAACATCTGGAGCAACCTCAGAGTATTTGCACAGTGAAGATATGTGGTGTAAACAAAAAGTCATATGCAGAAATATTTAAAGCCATCATTAAAATGATCACCACAAATCCTTTATTACAGTATGCCAAAAACATGTTGTAGTGTTGCACTGAGTATACCTTTCTATAATGTGTTTCTACAGCATTTGTGGCATTAATTTTAGCTCTAGTGATCACTGTGGCTTTCCGCACAATTTCACAGAGCAAGTTTGCCCATAGGTAAACTTGTCTGCATATTCCATATGTGTTTGTGCTGCTTTACATTGTTTCCTGTCTAGTAACACTGTTGCTGGCCCTGAAACATTACTTGAATACATGTAAGCATGATCAGTGTAATGCATATGCAATTAGCACTGTTGCTCATCATGCAGACACTTAAACTCCATGTAGGCTTACCGTGAAGCCTACACAGAGTTTATTGAATCCCTAGGGTTGTCTTATGACACATATCATTTAAAAAATTAGAAACAGTTGTGAAACATGCACAGCAATGCTATAACTTGGTGATTGCAATAATAGGTAATATTGCCTTTCCCTTTAGCTGTTTATTAATCACTCTGCCATATTTATTTTTTTTGTCATCCCTTTGAAATAAGATAGTTGTCATGGCTGATATAGACACATCTAGTAGTTTGTCATACATAGGAAGATTTATATAATTTGATCTGTCAGTTGAAGTATTCACTAGAACATGTAGGGGGATTCAATAAAGTCCATGTAGGCTTCATGCAGAGCCTACACGGAGTTTACTTGTTAGAGTGATGGTTCGCAGCGCATGTCAAGGTGCAGGGCGTATTAATGAGGTGCTGTGTATCTCAGCTAGGTTTCGCAGCTCGCAACAGTGTTGCTGGTCGTGAAACCTTCTAAGCGAATGTGGATAGCAATTCCATCTAAAGAAAAGCACCTACTGTTAGCGGATTTGCACGTAATGCCACAATAATCACAAGGGCTTTACAAATAGCTGCCATTCTGTTAGTGCAACACATCTACACAGAGGCCAACATAATGAGAGGGTAAATAACCAGTAATAGTGACATATCTGACATAGATGTCACACAGGAATGTGCTGGAATATAACACTGTTAAGCTTTTAGAGCAAGAAGTGTAGACAAAGCCATAAAAATGAAGGGACAGAGGGGTAGAAATAGGGACAGATGTTTAATATTGCACTTCCAAACTTAGGAAGTTGATAGAACATATAGGTTGTACATTACCATGAATTTTCTGAAGAGCATGAAGTATGAAACTCAAATGTCAGTCATCAGTTTCTGACTGTACTCTGCAATGACATGCCAATGATTTTCCAGGAAAAAATGTTATGAGGAAAAGATCACAAATATGAGACAAAAACTGCACATTCTGCACAGATCAGGACAGTTAAGAGTTATGCAGTCAAATGTGTATATGGTTGAGTCACATCAGTCCACAGACCATCCCAGTGATATGGCAGAAAGCCACATATTTGATAAGGAAAACATCTGGACATTCTGGGAATATCTGGACAATTGAGAGGTATGAATGTGAAGTACATCCCATTCCTGGCAAAGTGTACTGAAGCTGTGTTAATGATCTGTAATAGGACATGGGACTGCCATGTAAAAATGCTCACTCGGGAAGTGTGTGTGTTGAATAGGAACACACAGATGAATCATAGAAATGAACACAGAAAAAGAGTACAGGTAAAACTCCTGCATATACAGCAGAAGAGGGCATGTCAATTGAAGATCATTGTAGTAGCAACACCAATCACATATCTATATGGTACAGTACAGACTGTACAGTGAAAATGTGTTGTCTATGACTGTCAAACAAGGTGGCATAACAATGGAGAGGATGTGTGTTTGAGATAAGAATCCTTACATGAATAATGCAGACAACGTCTATCAGGGATCTGACATACAATTGGGGTAGGGTGCATATTGGGAAGCTGTGCAAAGTGTTATACCTGAATATGAGTGTACTCTCAGCAGTGGACTCCAAAAAGGTGGCCACAGGTAAAGGATCATGCCAAGTATTACAAGAACTAATCACAATCATGGACATAATCAGAATGATACCACCACTAATCCCATGCCTGTGACATAACATATATGATGTGGAGTGATAACAGATGAGTCTGCACACAGACATTTGACAATTATTAGGATACAGCCGCACTCTATGAAGGCAACCACATACATGGTATGGTACTGTAATATCTGCAGGAAGTGTTAAGAGAGACACTGCTATACCCGTATGAGATAGTATGGACAATACAGGCTAGTTGCCTTGTGTGCATGACATACGTCTATGGTACAATCTACACTGTCACAATGAATGAAATACATGTCATTAATGCTGTCAAACACCTATGTAAGCAGTGTGTGCATAAGCTGAACAGGTAGCACATATGCATCTGGTGTAACAACTCTGTAAGGCTCAGAACACTGCATCAATGGGCCCAGACAATATCCCAGGATGCCTTCTAAATAGCATGAAACATGACTTATCAGGCGCTGTGGAATTGCTATTTAACTGTAGCCTCAAAACGTGCTCTGTGTCTCATGATGGAGAATAGAAACAGTCATCTCTATGCACAAAGGTGGGCCATCTACAGACCCTGGAAACCACAGAACCATAAGTCTCACTAGTCTTCTGTGTAAAGCCATGGAAAGAATTGTCATAGAAATGATCAGTAGTGATATAATAAACTTCCAGATACTGGACCCAAACCAGTTTGGTTTCATCAAGGGCAGGTTATACCTACTCAGCCTGGTGGACTTCTTTAAGAAGGTCACCAAAGTGATGAACGAGGGCAAAATTGTTCACACTGCCTACATTGACATGGCCAAGGCAATGGACACAATACCCCACTCAGGCATTGTTGACAAACTCAAGAGGTTAGGTATAATCCCCTATGTAATCCAGCAGATAGCCAACTAGCTCACAGACAGGACCCAGGAAGTTAGAATTGGGGAGTTCATCTCTGCAAAGAGGCCAGTCTCAAGTGGAGTCCATCAGGGATTGGTCCCTGTACTGCTCCTTTTTGGCATTTACTTCTTTGACGTCAAGGGCAATGTCAATGGTCTCTGGCTGACTAAATTTGCAGATGTCTGCAAATTAGGAGCTGTCATTGAATCCCACACTAACACAAATGGTCTCCAGGAAGGATTAATACAGACAAGCAACTTTTGCCAGACCCATGGATTATAACCAAATGCCAAGAAATGCATAATAGTATATTTTGGGAAGTCATCCACTCCTGTTAACTATCATATTGACAAAACACCCCTTAGAGGTGATCCAGTAGTCAGGGACCTATGAACATACATAGACAGTAATCTAGCCTTTGACCATCACATGTCTACAGTAGTGAGGAAACCATTCTATGTTGTGCAACTTATAAACAAAGGTATGGCATCTAAGTCCATGGAAGACATTGTTCCACTGTATTTATCATTCATCAGACCTATCATTGAGTGCAATGCCCCCTTTGGTATATACCTAATAGGCATATCCAACAATTGGAACATCCACAGAGGTTTCTCACTAAAATAAGTGGCTCACTTGGTAGAGTGTTAGCCTCTTAAACTATAGGTTCTGGGTTCAATTCCTGGCTTGGGTGCTATATTTTAATGATTGGATGGGAAATGGGAAATTCACCCCAGGGATCACTTCTGTGGCTCTGCTCGACACGGGCACAGGAAAATACTTTTCTTGGGTGGTGAAAGCCAGGGTACATTTTTTGTCTAGGCTTATATAGGCCCTAGGGCCAATAGCCTAGTACCTACCTAAAAGAATGCAAGGCACATGTAAAATGTCCTTTGCAGACTGCCTCAAGGCCTTATCCCTGTATTCTATCTCCTACAGACTTTTGAGGGGACATCTAAGCCTGGCATACAAGGCATTGTCAGATCCCACTCTGATGGACCTCCTGCATATCCACAAAACAAACAACACCAGAATTACCCATTCTAAAACTTAAACCTTGCCTGTGATATACATAGGACCATCTGGAGAGGCAGGTGTTTTGGACAATTGGATGGGAAACAGGAAATTCATCCCTGGTTTGTTACCTATGTCTCTAATGGACACAGGCAACCTGTAAATGGTTTATCTTCCATGCCCCTGCTTTTATATGTTTCATCTCCTAAGCCCCTGCTTACAACTATCTAGGGTAGCACAACTTGTCAGGGACTTGGGATGCATGACCAGGCTTTAAAAGACCCTTGTGGTCATTAGTCTAGTAAACACCTATGAACCAATTGGTGTTCTGTACCATCAGACAGTCATGTATATTCCCCAGAAAGTATACCTAGGTATAGCCAATAAGCTGTGTGAAAGCACACTGTGACAAAGGTGGTACACTTCAGTTACACATCACTGGAAGATGTCTAGGGAGGTACATGAAGAAGGGTGCATTGTACACAGTTATTGGTGTGATGAAGTCTGGGAACCATGATGTTCTTATGGCCTCTGATGTGCATGTCCTTCACATACCCAGTAGTTGTGTTACATTCAAGGGAGTAGTCAGCACTATGACCACATGCTGATGGATGTACCACTCACCTTCTACCTCAGGACACAGGTCACATACCTATTGGTCTGATTATAGTGTGTGATGTCCACAATATACTTGGGTGGTATGTCTGTTTCCTGATTCAACAAATCCCTCCATGTTTCTCGTTAATGCAGGTGTTGTCATGGCTGTGGCAGCAGTTTCTAGTATGTATTAATAATGTCTGTATTATGCTAATATCACAGTTGGAGTCAATGATTGCCCACAAGCTGTATTCCTTCAGGCAGCTGTTTGGACGCAGCATGTGTATGTCATCTGTGATGTCCATCACTTAACTAAGGGGCAGCCAAGGGCCTAGAAGACACTTCTGATGTATAGACCTGATCACTGGACCTGAGATATATGTCATGTCACACATTTCAAAATAGTGAGATGCCATGTGTGTCATACACCGGTCTACCCATTTGGTGATATAGCTGTTTATGGCCACATATCACAGTGTTGACTGAATACCACAGTGTGGATTATTGTCAAGTGCCTTGACCTGTTCAAGTTCAACAAGATGATACTGTTGTCATCATGAATAACCTCTTAGAGGACATCTATCAGATGTAAGGACCTGATGTAGTAGTAACAACTCACAGGTCTGTTGCACACACACTTGGAATATTACTAGTGTACATGTAGAAGAGGTCCATGATGACATGTCGGTCAACCTCACAGTTGAGGAGAGTCAAGATGCATGCATCAGGTGCTGCCCCCCCAACTCAGGTGGATGCATATTAATGTACACCCTTGTATGGGAACATAGGCCATCTGGAGGGTGTGTTAAACTGTGTATTCAACCATATCAGGAAGGTGTATGTGCTGGGTCATGCCATAGGTGATCGGTGATGTTGTCACAGCACATGGATTCTGTGTGATAGGCTTGGATGAAGGTAAGACAGTGCATACTGCCTATTGTAATCTGGCCTAGGGTTTTGACACAATCAAGCACACAGGTATCATTGAGGAAACCCCCAAGCTGGGGATTACACCTTAAATAAGTTGATGGGTAAACAATTTGCTCACTGACAGAATACATCATGTGAAAGCTGGTGAATCAACCTGGACTTGTAGAGCTGTCACCACTGGCAAACCCCAGGGATCTCTACTTGGCCCTTCACTATTTGAACTATATTTCTCAACAGTTTAGGCTAAAGTATATGGCTTTTGGCTTACCAAGTTTGCTGATTCTCACATATTGTGTGCAATCATTGAATCCACCACTGGTGATAACATAGTACAGGAGGAACTAACACACACAACTGAATGGTGACAAAGGCACATGATATACAAATAAATGCAGAAATGTGTGTTTGTAATGTTGTCCATCTGAAAAGTGGAGGTCCATGTTAATCACAACATTGACAAGTCATGCTATGCTGAAACCCAGTGATGCAAGCACTGGGAGCACATTTAGGTACCAATCTGAACTTTGACTATCAACTATCCATACTGCTATTGAAAGCCAATGTTGTTCACATCCTAAGTCATGCCATCATATTTATATCTTAGGATTGTATGACAACACTGTAGTCAAACCTCATTACAGCACTAATATAGCATAGTGCGCATTTTTATGTGTACCTCACCAGACACATGTAGCAGCTGGAGAGAACGCATGGCTTTCTCAGCAAGATAACACAGGGCCTACACACCATGCCATAATGTATGTGGAATGATTAAAAGCCATGTCACTGTAAACATTATTGTATAGGATGAGGCAAATTTTCCCTGGCCCACAGGCCAGTCTCTGAACCTGCCCTGGTGGGAGTACTGTATATCCAAAAATGTGATATTGAGGAGAAGATGACAGTGTCCCACATACTGGTGTAAAATGCTCTCTGTAATGTCAAGCAACAGCTCACACACACACACACACACACACACACACACACACACACACACACACACACACACACACACACACACACACACACACACACACACACAGTTGAGTGCAGTGAGAACAGAACTCTTACCTATCTAAGTACACAGACTACACCCTTACCTATCTAAGTACACAAACTACACAACACAGTACTTAACACAAGCACCAAACTCAAGTCCCACTTGGAGTGTGTCAGACAAAACTCCCATTGTCAGGATCACCTGTGATAAAAAGCAAGAAGCACAGGAATACTTCAACACCTGGACTACTATAGTGCAATATATGCTAACAAACTAACAGTGCTGCCACTATTACAGACAGTACAACAATAAACACAAGAGGCCTGAGATCAAAATCACACACTACAATATTTCTTTAAATTGCTCAGCACTACTGACATAAAAATATTTAGCTTACCATCTGTAGAAGACATACTGTGCTGTAGTCCAGATGGTTCTGGAAGAAGTTAAACAAGAGGTAAGGACAGCATCATCACAATTAACAGTAACACAGGGGGTAATACATTTACTCCTTTATTTGTGCATTGTCTACTTTCAACAAGAACATGGCTGACATCATCATCAACCTAAGCTTATAACTGTAGCAATCTTCAATCCCCCCACAAAATAAAAGACAAGTAACACAGAAGTAACTTATTTATTTCAATTGTTTTGCTATACAACAGTATTCAACTGTTCATATAACAAAGCCTACCTGGAAGCACCTCCTGGGATGTGCTTCCTGTCTTGGAAGGTATTGTGCCCGCATCCATTACATGCTGTCCTGCACTCTCCTGGGAGCTGTGTAGATCTCTGATATTGGCCAGGAACTGTTCATTGGGGGTTAGAGGTGGTTCCTTAGCAGGCCCTCCCCCGGTAGCCATTTGGTCATGGTCCACTGCAGGAGCTTGCCTGTATGCAGTTGTAATCATGTCAGTGACCCCGTGGTGCACCTGTTTGTATGTCCTTCTGTGATCACCTGCAGCATTCACGTTGTGGACAATTTGCTACCATATTTGCATCCTGCGTGCCTTATCTCCCCATCTTCTTTCCAAGAAAAAAACACCATGTTGCCAAAACCCTTCCACAATAATTTGATTTTAGGCATTGGTGAAGGGGGAGGGCTCTATGTGGATTGATACACCTGAGTGGCATACTTGTAGGTGTTCTAAAAGACAACAGAAGTATAATACACATAAGTATCACATAACTACAAAATAGCTGTTTCCAGATGAAACAGAAAAGGTAGCCAATTGGTATTACCTACTGGAGAAATATAAAACAGTCTACAGATGTAAAACACTAACAACAGGCAGGATGCAAAACAAGGAGAGTAACAAGAGCAACGTGTCCTTGTTTGTGCCAGAACAGTAACTCACCTTTGCCTTCCCCAAAAAGATCAGTCCATTCTGGTTTGTGCCATAACAGTAACTCACCTTTGCCTTCCCCAAAAGAACAGTTCATTCTGGTTTGTACCATAACAGTAACTCATCTTTGCTCCCCCCTCCTCACAAAAGACTGGAAAATGATCCATTTTGCTAACTAAACATCTTTGAAATGCTAAAAGTGCTATTAATGGACCTCTCCATGAAACATTTGTACATATTTATGACACAGCATTCCATTTTCATGTATTGGCAATCATATGTGTATCTGAAATGGCTTGACAAACATGCCATGCCATCTGCACACTTCCAACTAATGCACACAGATAAGTGTGCATTAGTTGGTTCACATTATTCTTAAATACATTCCAGCAAATGCAGTATGTCGATGACAAAATGGGAGCATATTTGATGAAGTATACTACTCCTCTGCACAGATATATCCTGAAGAAAAGCATTTTTGCAGTCTTCCAAACATATACAACTCTACTCAACATCAGTTTGGCTAGCTACAGGGTTGCCTTTTTATATGGTGTATATTATTAATGGATTGCATCTGTCTTTGTCTGTGTTTCAAATATCCTAATTACAACACAAGCAGCTGAACTGCATGCTAATTAACCAATCCAACATCGTGGAGCTATTCAACAACATATAGAGCATCTTTGTAGACTCCATGCTGTATTTTTTTCCTGCGGATTTCAAAAGTTTTGGTTTGCAGACACAGAAAGTCTACACAGACAGAATGTTAGGGGCTACTGCTGCTTTAATCCATTTGTATGTTCTAGAGGCTGAAGCCAATGCTGCTGCTGCCAATAGGCCTAGCTGAGAAGGAGAAGAGTTTTCAGGCCTGTTTAACTTTTCACAACGTACATGACATGGAATTTGTAGAGTGCTACAGGGTAGACAGGACACACTATAGGAATTCTGTGACCTCTGCCACCTTTAACTCAGAGCCAGAGCTAACTGAGGGCAACCCATCCTAGAGGAGAGTAAGGTATGTGTAGTCCTTAGAATTTTAGCTACAGGTACCTTACAGAGACCAACAGGGGACATCCTGGGAGTGTCACAGACATCAGCTCCAGGATCCTCCACAAGTTCCTGGATGCTATGCTCCAACAATCCAGTGAGCACATATATTTTCCCCATAGTTCTGAGGGAGGGACATAAATATGCAATAGCTCTACCAGGTAGTGCACTCCTCTGAAGTACTGGGTACTATAGATTTCACTCATATAGAGATTAAGGCACCCCTGGGGAGCAGGGTAGGCTCTACATTAACAGAAAGGGCTACCACTCTATCAACTACCAAGTTATGTGTAATGCAAAGGGAATGATATTGAACATGTGTGCTGGCAACCCTGGCAATTAACACTAACCACATATCTGGCACACCTCCCGACTCTACCAGATGTTTGCTAGGGTGGATATCCCACAGGATCATTTACCTGGGATGCAGACTATTCCCTAGAAGTGTGGCTGATGACACCCATAAGAAATACACATGCACCCATGGAAGAATACCATAATGAAGCAGAAACTCAAACCAGAAATGTCATAGAGCATGTGTTTGGCCTGCTGAAGTCATGGTTCCGATGCCTAGATACATCTGGGGGAGTCCTGGAGTACAATCCAGGCACATGTGCATAAATCTTCACAGTATGTGCCATACTGCACAACATAATGCTGAGGAAACAGTTGCAGCAAGATCAGCAAGGAGCACACATGGCACCACCAATGCCAATGTCAGCACAGCTACAGGCAGATGGGGAATCAGAGGGGGAACCACCAGCTGCTGTGGGTGTAGGCAGACATAGGCATGCTCACATTGGCTAAGAGACAAGACATAGCACACTCACTCACCACCTAGGGGCCTAAAACCTTCCTCTTACTCACATACATATAGTAATAGACAACTCACAAAACTTTTACTTCCCTGTGTGTTGGCTGTGTACTGCTTACATCAGACAGAGTCAGCCCTAAACTAAGACTGCAGCAACTGCTGTATTTACAAGTTAAGTCCTGATCCTGGAGTGTATTGTTTAATATTATTATGGCATATCCTTGTAGTTCATCAACTGGTACAGTAGACATGTAAAAAGTTGGAGATTTGTACAGAAATTACCTTAAAATGTGACAGCAGAGAATTATTTGACTTAGCATCCTAGCCAGGAAAATCCAGGGTCTAAAACACCTACCCTATAAAGATAGGTTAAAAGCCCTGTCCCTCTACTCAGTCTTGTA
This sequence comes from Protopterus annectens, assembly GCF_019279795.1. Lineage (NCBI taxonomy): Eukaryota > Metazoa > Chordata > Ceratodontiformes > Protopteridae > Protopterus > Protopterus annectens. The sequence goes on along the minus strand of NC_056726.1, from coordinate 362,479,801 downwards.
CAGATTGCTCAGAGGTGACCTGTGGCTGGCATACAAGGCCATCTCAGACCCAGTCTTGATGGAGTTGCTGCATATCCGTAAATCAAACTCCACTCATGTAACCCGCATGCAAGGCCTCAACCTGGTCTGTGACATTAATAGAACTTGTTGGTGGGATAGAGTTGTATCCCAAAGACTCCCCCATCTATGGAATAGACTCCCTCTCCATGTCAAGAAGACTACTTCTCTAGCCTTCTTTAAAAGGAACCTGGATGACTGGATGGGAAACAGAAAATATACCCATGAGATCCCACCTGTTTCTCTGCTGGACAGGGGAAACACATGCTGACTTTGTAGGAACATGGGCGAAATTCTTTGCTAGGTTTATAAGGGCCTCTGGGCCAATAGCCTAGTATTATCCTATGAACCTATGAACCTATATGTGTCCATTAGTAAGCAGCAGGTTTCAAGTATCAAAGATCCACACAGTTTTGTTTGTTTGTGTCTTTCGGCTTTTCCCGGTTAGGGGTCGCCACAGCGGAACTCTGGTCCGCTAATGATTGGTAGTTGATTTTTGCATGCCGAGTTACCAGCCCTGATGCACAACCTTCAACGAAGGTACGCCCATTCACGCATGTCTCCACGCAGAAGACGCTCTAGCTGAGAATCGAACCAGACAGCACCTTACTGTGAGGCGACAACGCTACCGCAGCGCCACCACCACGGGTAAAGATCCACACAGTCATACCTCTAAAAAGTGCTGATGATCATAGCATGTCCTCAGTTTAGCACCATACATTTGTACTGGAAAATCATTAAAGAGAGAAGTTAGAAAGTAATGATACACATTGCAGTTTCTGACTTCACAACCCTCATAAGATCAAACAACAGGCAAGATGCAAAACAAGGAGAGTAACAAGAGCAATATATCCTTGTTTGTGCCATAGCAGTAACTCAGCTTTGCCCCCCCTTAAAAGAACAGTGTACCCTTCTACATGCCATAACAGTAACTCATCTTTGCTCCCCCCAGAGAGCATTCTATGTTTGTTTGTGCCCTCCAACCTGTCATTCAGTTGTTGGCAACTGCATATCATATTATTCCCAGTTAATATCCTCACACATTTTAAGGCCAATGATATAGAATGGGTTACACACTGCATGTCTCAGAGTACTGGTCAGATAACTGATGAATGACCAAGAAACACAGAAAGGTAAGGCAGAACTGTATATTTGCAAGCAATAAGAATAACAAGTTGTGTGATCACTAAGTGTACTACAGTCAAATATAATAAATTTAATAAATGTATAAATAGTTTATGGTTTGATGGTGTACATTCTGTTGCAGTTGGTTGTGTGAAGAATGACTTCAGTTCTTTGCTGCAAAGCTGTTTTTGTGCCAAAGAGGAATAAGGCACCCATCCTGTTTTTTGAAGGTGCATTGAAGTGAGAGTTGAAATCCAGAATGTAGAAATATCTCATGTGCACTAACATTTTCTACTGTGCATGTCATATATTGCTTTTCCTCATTTCAGCTATTTCTCTCTTTTTAAAAAAATGTTGGCCACTGTTTGTGTGATGCACTGCTTAGAACAAACATAGGAACTGGAGAAAAAGAATGTCAGGCTTGGCTGTGCTTAATCTCATTTGCACGGAATGTGGCAGTGTGCAGACTGGATAAGTGGATCAGCCAGAAATTAGACAGCTAAACATAGAAAGCAGATAATTCAATCAATGCTATTGCCTGTGGCAGCAGGTGTAAGTGTAGGGCTGGAGTACAGATGGTCCTGGGGTCAAGTACAGGGTGTGCAACTTTTTTTGCACTGTTTTGACATTGCAGTTTATATCAATGAACTGAAACATGAACAGCTGTTATTTCAGCTCCTTTGTGGCAACAGGTGTTAGTGTAGAACTGCCACATAGATGGTCCTGGGCTGAAATGCAGCATATTGCATACACTTTTACTGTTGTTCCACTTCCCATTATAACCACTCTCACTTATAACACTTGACATAGTGTAGCTGATATTAATTATATGTATGAAGGCTGTTATTTATTTATCTATGTATTATCACATTTATTGTCTAATGTATGACTGTGAGCATGCTGTGTACTATATTCCTATAAGTATATTTTCTGCTCTCTGGACTGTCATGGCATTCACATTTGTCAGACATGCATACACAACTGCCTATACATCAAATAATCTTGAAATTGCATTGTTTGCCTCTGTTGCGGAAAGGTAATCAGTGAGCAACAATGTCAGTAAACGTGATAACTGGAATTGGTGGGAAACCATCATTCTGCATTGCTCTTGGTCCATGATAGACATGGCAGGCATTCATGGAGAGGGTGTGAGATTTAGGGCTCAGAGAATGGGTTTACAGGAGCCCATGATTTCTGTTGGACTCCTAGTGAAACACCACAGTGCCAGGCTACTACAGGGGGACTACTCTGGGTTCCCAGTATAAGTCAGAGGCTTGGGATAGTTTGGCCGGGGCTGTAACCAGTGCCACTGGTATCCTCTGCACTGGTGACTAATGTAAGTACCACTTTAGTGACCTATGTTGCAGGAAAATGGATGCCCTTCATGCTTGGATCAAGGAAAATAGCCGGGAAGACATCCCACATATGTGTAAGTGTCAACTACAGAGAGTACTTGTAAGGTTTAAAAGCTGAATCTAGGCAAGACTGGTACTCATAATGGTATCCTGTTCTAGTCTGTTTTTTCCACAGCTGCCACAGAAGGGAAGTTGAATGTTAGGGCACATGGCAATAGATTGGTGAGGACAAGGGAGGCATGGTATATGTATGCAGCAGAAGAGTAGTGTTATTGTAGCATTAAAAGTTAAATATAGTGTGTTTGGTATTTTATACAGTTGTATCAAATTGAGCATGCATATCTCAACTGTAAAAATAAGTGTGCACGCATTAGTCTGTAGCGCAAACAGCAGTACAATATTAGACTTTAGTCAGAGGTCGTGGGTTCAAATACCACACTCCCTCAAAATCGTGGGTCCAAATACTACACTTCCCAAATATACAATACTGTTAATTCTTCAATTATTTGTAACTTAAAGGTTTAAAGTAAAAGCTCTATCCTAGTGGCACACATGCCCTCCTGTAAAGCATAATCTGTATAACTGGAAAATGCATATGTCCAATATATCCACATGTAAAGGAGTACTTGTTGCAATCTGCAGTATAGTGTGCCTCTGTTAGTAGTTGGTAATCTTCAAAGTAATCTGTTAGAGGGTGGGAGTCTTAAGAGTAAAGGTTAAGATAATAGAGTCAAATAATTGTATTAATGCATTGTATGTTACATATGAAGGTACTAATTTTATCGCTTTTTTTCTCTCACCCTAACCATTATCTCTTTCTTTTTTTGTTTGTTTTATATTATTATGTGTTGCCAAAATGTGTCCATGTCATCCATGTGTACCACATCATGAAATACTCCACAGCACAGTGGCATAGGCTTGCCTCACAGGATCCGCCTGCTCTCACTCCACCTGCCCCGGCACTGTTGCCCAGCATATCTGGAAGCCAACCTGGCAGCACCACCTTTGTTAACCCTGCACTACCTGCCCCCTTATGTAGCTCCTGCCCTGGAGGATAGTCCAGTTGTTCCCTCTGGGAGCAGTGGTGGAGGTAGTGAGTTTATCACTCATTCTGAACTGCCAGGGATGGTGCATAGGGCTGTGTGCCACACTGTTGGTGCACACCTATGCTGGATGGAGTGGCTGCTCTCCCTCATTTTATGTAGGACCAGGAGGAGGAGAAGGAGATGCCAAGAGCTTCAGCCAGTAGTGGAGTGAGGTGACAGTGATGACAGTCCAGTGGGAGAGGACTTAATTCTCACTGTCACCCAGCTTGATGACCATGGGTCCTGGATATCACCACCCTCCATGGTATCCGCCAAGTTTTAGTGCTTATCACCATCCCTTGTCTTGTTTGCCTTGTCTGTCTGCAATTGCTTCCTTACCAACTCAAGTTACCAGACCCAGACATACCTATGTCCCTTCCCCAACATTCCTCTCTCTCTCTCTCTCTCAAAAAAAAAAGAGCACCTGTCTCATAAAAAAAATAAAATAAAATCGCCCCATACATAGCTCTCCATTTTGCATGCATGTCTTCTTGACACACTTGATTCACTCCAGTTGATATACAACATGACTGTGTTGTGGTCACCCCTATCTCTTGAGGTAACGGTCCAAATTCAACTAATATTCTGCATATATTATCAGTTTTTACTGTTGAAGAAATGTATGGATGTGGTTCTTTCCTACCTCCCTCCTGCACATTCCTGTATTTCTTTCCATTTGTTTTTCCCCCTGATGCTCCCCATTTCGCCACTTTTCTATCTTCCGCATTTCTTTTCTTTAATGCATTATTGCACAATAGTGTGCATCATGCACCAAATCGCAGCAACAGTAAAACAAAAGTACTTAAAAGTGTTAGATTCAGTTGTATTTGAACCCAGTACCATCTGGCCAAAAAAAAGGAATGTATCACCGCATTAACTGCATTAACACCTGTTGCCACAGAGTCAGTTAAATAGCAGGTGTATTTCGCAGACTCAATACTGTCATATTTTAGGAATGCTGCCACTGAGTTACATGACATTTCTTTATTTTCTAATCATTCTTAAGCTCTCCCTTTTTGCCTGTCATGCAACACCACGCAAACAACATATGCGCAGCCAAAACGTCCATTCATTCTTCCATTTCCTGTGATTGTGCTAAGCACCACATTATGCAAACAATGGACAAAAAATAATAAAATAATAATAAAAAAAACTGACAGATAAAACACAATTTGCCACCAAATGAAGAGGAAGTCGGATGTTAATGAAACAGAACCTGTGAACTGTGCACTGCTTACTTGCATTTCCAACTCTGACAGACTTACATGTAACACTTTATAAGTCTAACCTGACACACCCACCTGATGTAAGCATTCACAGTTACCACCCATCAAACAGGGAGTGCCTGAACTATGTTTACATCCCTACATGGATCCAATTTTGGGGGAATTCAGCAATTCTAATAAGTTCAGACTTCATTTTCATCTTCACCATGCTGATAGCAACCGTGTAGCTAGGGAAACTGAAGGGGAGGTGAACTGTTTATGTGTTGAACACAGAAGAGAGGATATTACTTTGGGATATATCTACTCAGAGGAATACTGATTTGTAGATGATATGCCTACATTTCATCAGCTACATATTGCATATGCTAACATGTAACTATGAATAGTCTGTTTAATGTTTTTTATATTTATTTTGGTTAGCACACACTTTTACACTTTTAACTGTCTGCATTATGTACAAGTGCACTGCTCATTTGGGGGTGGGGGATCAAGGCTGCCTTTCTGTTATGGCACAAAAAGGATTATGTTGCTATTGTTAGTCACCTTTTGTGGCATTCAGCCTGTATCTAATGCTGTCACATGTTAAGGTCAGTTCTGTGCAAATCTCACACCTTTTACTTTTTATTCTGCCCGTGTAGACTCCTTTCTGTGACTGGGAATACCAGCATTGAGTCTGCACAGTTGCTTTATAGCTGGTTGAATAGCTCCACCATGTTAAATTGATCAGTTAGCATGTAATTCACTGCTTATGCTGCGATTAGCATGCTACAGTGTTTACCTTGTTTATGCCAGGGTGTGTGCCTCTACATTGTGCTTACTGAATCTAAAATCTTTTGCGCCTGTGTGCGCATTGCGCTGTGATGCACACACGGAAGAAAACAACCAAGAAGGCTTTATTGAATCTCCCTGATGGTCTTTATCACTAAATTAATTACACTCTGGAACTATCTCAGTTTGATGATTCTGCATATTATTTGGCTGAAGCAGTCTTTCATTGGTGATTTGTCAGTAATCTCTGTATTCTGCAATGAGAACTATTCAGTTTTATACAGGTGCTTTCTATTTCTATAAAGGCAAAGACTATCTCATTTCAGAACAATGTAGGATCTTGAAGTGTTGCATATTCTGACAACTGTTTCCTGTTGCTCTTCACATTTGTCACATGGGTTATGAACTCAAAGCATCTCTTCCAGCCTCAGCATTGGTAATGACTTGACATATTAGAGTAGAATTACTGCTAGACAGCTTGCCAGGTTGCTTGAACAGTCAACATTTATTTTGGATTAAGTAATACTGAAAACATGACCATGTTCTTATTTTTCTCCCCATCAACAGTTCAGAAGGGGAAAGTCTTTTGGGTTGAACTGATATATTTCTGTACAAAAGTAGTATATAACAGTTTTGTTCTGAGCTTACCCAAGTTTTTCACATACTGTTTTTGACAGTATGAAGACATTTTTACAGTTTTTCATGGGGCAGCCATGGTGGTGCAGCGGTTAGCATTGCCGCCTCACAGCAAGAGGTTCTCCGGTTCGATCCTCGGCTGGGGTGCCTTCTGTGTGGCGTCTGCATGTCCTCTCTGTGGTCACGTGGGTTTCCTCCGGGTGCTCTAGTTTCCTCCCACATCCCAAAGACATGCTGTAGGTGGATTGGGCACACTAAATTGGCCCTAGGTGTGAGTGTGTGCCTTCTGTGGAAGGTTGGGTGCTGGGCTGGCAACTCAACACTGTAAAACTCCACTGCCAATCATGAGCGGACAGTGATCCGCTGTGGCGACCCCTAACCAGGAAAAGACGAAGAAGAATCAATAGATAAGTAAGTGTGCTCATCACTTTCTGATGTTGATGTAAGAAATTCAGTTGTGTTCTTTGACAAATGCATTTCCTTACCTGGCTTTTGCACTACAGTAAATCAACCCTCTGTATTAACAAAAGCATTGTCTGCACTGTCATGGGAGTTTTATTGAGTGGTTTGAGAAGAAAATGCTCTGTAATTGTTAATGGTCACATTCTGCAATAACTGGAATGCCAATAATGAATTCATAAAACTTCTCACAGCAATACACAGTGACCAGCAGTTCCTTTTCATCTGATGGTATCATGTCTATGCACCTATCATGTCTCTCAATCTATATGCTATATTCTCCTGCAGTAGCTCTGCTCCAGGGCCAGATTATCTGGTATCAGCTTGTAGTAGACTAGGCTTTGCTGTATCATAATAATGCAGAGCTGGAGCCTCTGTCACAAACTTGTTTCAGTGCCATATACCACCCTTCACAAGAAGTTACCTCTAGTATGGTTATTTCTTAAAGGGCTGGAATAAATTGTGAAGGATAGTGTATTGTATCCAGTAACATTAATAGCAGCTGTTTGTTAATACATTTTTGGCATTGGAGATCCTGCTGTAACTTCCTCAGGATCTATTTGGATCCAATAGTTAAGGCATGTCCCATGTATTTAATGTTTTTAAAACAAATTTGACATCTGTCTATGTTTAATTTCAAGTTATTAAGCTGTAAATGATCTAGTAATCATTGAAATCTTTCACTGTGTTGCCCATCTGTTTTACCCCAGACTAAAATGTTATCAGTGATTTTAATATCCTCTAAGCCTTCAATGATTTGTGGTGTATGCTTGAGAAATACCTCTGGAGCAGATAAAATACTAAAAAGTATAATAAGAAACCTGGATCTTCCAAACAGAATGTTAAAAACATATAGTCTAGAACTGTCCTGATTTAGCTTATCTGTCAAACACCTTGGTTGGTATTGTTACCCATAATATTTAAGAGGTTATTTATTCCACAGTTTTCAGAGAATTGTTTTCCCTCAATATGACTTTATTCAACTCTTGCAGGTCAACATAGATCCTAATCCATTCAGCTATGGCCACAGCCACCATGGAGCTGACCCACACTGTGGGTTCACCCAGTGGGTTATCTCCCAGGTATTCCATAAATTGCAACTCTTGGATAATCATTTTTCCCTCTGTGCCATTAGTACTTTTTTGGTGCATGAAAAAACAGGTAGCACCTTCAGTCTGATCTTCACCATATACAGTTCTATTATGCAACCTAAACTATGAACAAATCAGTGTGCAGCTCAAGAAAGTCATACAAAGAATTTGCATTCATTTTTCTGTTTGTGCTTTGCAATCTTGCATTACTACATAGTGCACTCTGTTGCTGGGGCTTTAGATTTTCCATGGTATGATCATGTGAACCATTGTCTCTGTGAAGATGAGAATCAAAAGGTTTGCCAGAGCACACATCACTGTCTGTGACTGCACTGTGTACTGTTTCCAAACTTGCACACTGTGAATTCACTGAATTATGTCTATCAGTTTACCTGCAGACCTTCAATACATTACTTTGCTGAACTGATGCAGCTTGAAACATTAAATTAAACATTTAACATTAAATTGAACTTTTTGTTTGTGAACATAGAAACACAGCATAATTTAACCTAATGATTTAAATATAAGTCCAGAATATGACAGAAATAATGCATTACGCATAGAGAGGGAATTTTTCATGTCTAATTGATTAGATGACCTATGTTTAACAATTTTAATCTCAGACACAGAATTTAACTTAAATGTTATTGATTTATTATTTATACTCAGTTTTTTAGTCTAGTCATTTTTACATTGGCTCATTATTAATGCTTTTTTATTTTAGTCCAGTGGCTTTTACACTGACACACTTATAGACTTGAGTCCAATGGGAAAATTCTGCACACAGTTTTACTACAAAGGTATACAAGTCTCACAAACAGATTATTGCTTACAATACTGTGGTCAGTTTGAGTATTGGTCAAATTACTGTTTGCACTGGCATTTGCCCTATTGACTTTAGCTAGTTGCAAAATAGGCTTGGCCATTCCTTCAAGACTTGCCTACTTGCAAACAATGATTAACCTCACTAAATTTATGAAACTGCGTTAAGACCCGCACTTAGCTTTCTGCTGGGCTGATAACCATAGCTAGGACAAGTTTCTTCAGTGGAAAACATTCCATTCTTAACTATGTCATTAGTGTCACGTTACCAAACCTTTCTTTGCTGTCATATTGTTTTATTTCTCAAATTATGCTTTGACATTACAGAAATATTTTTGTCTGTCATCGGCATACGTAAGTTGTTCTAATTTTGCAAAAATACAAATCCTCAGCAAACACTTTCATACTAATTTTACAAATACCCAAGTCCTCAGCAAGCTGTTTCATTTGAGCACTGGGTAACTCTGATGCTCTAAACACATTTACAACTTTTTGCAATTCATTTCAGACAGAATCCTTATTCTTTTTCTGCCTTCTCTTATACCAAAGCTAATTCCATCTCTTATCATGCCTTTTACTAGTGTAGAACGCTTGGTTTTGGTGCTGGAAAATCAGAAGTCTGTGGGTTCTATTTCCACATCAGGTACTTGTGTTACTTTTCCAGTGCTAACACTGCAGGGCAACATAAGTAGGTACTGCACTCCTAAGTGTGCCATCCTTCAGATGACACATTAAACCTGAAGTCAGGCCAGAGCTGGTGGTAGCAAAGGTGAATCTTAAACATCTCACTGTACCTTTCAAAAAGAGTATATTTTTTTTATTTGTATACATCATTCAATTTCTTTTACACATGTTTTCACTTTATATAACACAAAATGCAACAAAATCACTTTCAACAACAGAACAATAAACAAACTCACATACATATTCATTTAAACATATTTTAACATTCCCCATGTCATTCCCCAGCCCTTGTTCCACAACCATTTCTTTATTCTTTTCATAATAATTTTAGAGTCCCATATTTAATCATGCAACTGTTCTTCACATTTACTGTTCTAGATTATCCAAGTCTATATCATACTATTGAAAGTTTAATTCAGCGAATGCTCACATGAGTGAAAATGCCAGAAATTGAAAGGGTGTTTGTGGGGTCGTGGTACAATGAGGAGTGGGATATTTGCCCTTTCCTCACTGTAGTGCGATCTCAGAGTTGGAATATATAGTTAGCGGGGGGTGTTGGGGGGGCGCAGCCCCTCACATTAAGAAGTTTGATTTCCAGCATTTTTCTCATGTGAACGTTCGCTGAATTAAACTTTTGATAATATAATATAGACCCGAATATCCGTGCAGTCTTTATTAATGTCCTACCCATCATATATTTTTCTTTCTTTCTTTCTTTTCATCCTAGGCCCTATAGCATGATATATCCAAATCTATATTTTGAAAACATTCAAACTTATATTCATTTTTAACTATTTTTCACACTTCTTTCCATAACACATTAGAGTAATGCATGTTTCATAGATTCCTCCACCTTGCATATTTGACATAATTTTAACTCATCTGCTTGTGTTTCATTTTCCCTTGTCTGGTAATTTTTTCAACATTAGTCTCCATAGAGAATCTGCCATTTCATTAACCCTTCTAAATCAAACCCACCTTTCTTTATTGTCCTTTTAATACTCACAGTTTTTGTACTCGTGGCCGCACATAATACATTTTCTCCATAATTTCCACATACCATATATTCCTACTTTTATTTACATTTTTTACCCTAATTCACCGACTTTTTATTTTTTCACTCTACTCTTTAACCACCTTATTTTTGTATACCCTCTTATTTACCTATGATTTATGTGATCTAAAATTCTTTGTAATTCTCCCACACCATCTTTCCTACTATATTTTCTTCCTTCTTTGTCATTCTGCACAGTATTCACTGTAAACAAATTGAAGCTAAATGTACAAATAAATTCCTTACACCTATCCTCCATCTACTTTTATGCAATATAGAACACCTCTTTGATGATGTTTGACCATAAACCCAAATAATTAACAATATTTTTTGTAGATATATTAAAAATACATACACTGATTGTATGTATCCCAGTCTCCCCAGCATATCTATATATATATATATATATATATATATATATATATATATATATATATATATATGCAGGTTTCAAATTATACTTTGTTTGTGGATGCCATTTGGAAAGCTCACCATTTATTTGTTACTCTCCTTATTTCTTCCAACACATGCTTCCATTGTCCTTCTACTACTTCTGTTTTCCCAAATGCAATCCTCTTTATACTATGAGAAATAGGTCCCCCAGTTTTTTACAGCCTCTCCAAATCCTTTACCCTTATCTTTACTGAAAACTAATCTTATTTTATTTAACTCTTTCTCAACTGTATGAATCATTTCCTTATCTCACACTTCATTATTAGCAATTATACCTAAATCATCAGCATATGCTGTAAAGACTGCAACTCTCATTCCATTGCTTATTTTCCATTTTGCCATTTCAAGTCTCTCTCCTCTATTTCTGAATCTTAATATGACCGCATTCATAATGAATGCAAATAGTTCCACTCATGGAGCACCCTCATTTCACTCCCTATTAATATATATCTCATCTTCTATTTATCCATTAAACACTGCTTTATTCCATGTATTACTTTACAACTAACTACCTTACACTTATTTACTTCGCAAACAACATAGTCAGCCACCTCTTTTATTATAATTAGCTTATCTGTTACCTATCAAACCTCTATCCCATAAATCCCTTCATACCTTATAGTGCCTTTTGTGAAAACTGTCACTCAGGCTAATTTATCCTTTGATAAAATACCCCAAAGAGTCAGGGATCTGGGAACATATGCAGGCAGTAATCTGGCCTTTGACCAACATGTGGTGAATGTAATGAGAAAATCATTCTATGTTGCCCTACTTATAAGTAAGGGCATGGTATCCAGGCCCAAGGAAGTCATAGTGCCACTTTATTTGGCCCTTATCAGACCCATCATTGAGTATAATCCCGCCTTTGGTATGTGCCTGATTAGACTTATGCAACAGTTGGAATATCCACAAAGATACCGTACTAGGGAATCCAGGATGCAAACACATTGTCCTATACAGATCACCTTAAAGCCCTATCTCTATATTCAGTCTCCTACAGGTTACTGAGAGGTGATCTATGGCTAACATATAAGGCATCTTCAAATCCAGCTCGGATGGATCTTTTGCACATCTGTAAAATGAACAGCATCAGAACCACTAGATCCAAGGATTTAAATTTTGCTTGTGACATAAATAAGACATGTTGGTAAGACAAATACTTGTCTAAGAGCATTCTCTATGCTCTAGAACAAATTCTCCATCCTTGGGAAGCAGAGTCAATTCCTAACCCTAAGGATAACCTTGACCAGTGGATGGGAAATTGGAAATTTACTCCGGGTTTGGCCCCCATGCCTCTGGTAGACAGAGGCAGACAATAATGCCCAAGCTAACACCCCCCCAAAACCTCCAGAAACTTCCTAACATACTCCCTGCCAATAAATGCCCATGATACATAGGGAAACAACTGGGTTGGGTTGCCCGGCTAGGAATATAAAGGACCTGGTGGTCATTAGGCTAGTATATACCTATGGACCAAATGTCTTCTGTAATATTTTCACAAACAACTTATAATCCTCATTACTAATGCCAGTGGCCTCTAGTTTCTTATGTTTTCTTTTTTCTTTTTTTAACATTAAAACATATTACCTGATCCACATACCACTCTGTCTTTTATTTTCTGTTCTAACAACTCATTCATACATTCTGCTATTGTGCACTTTTGCTCACCTCCATTCTTCAACAAAACCTATACCATAGCACATCTGGCCCTGGTGAACTATCCATATTTGCTTTTATAACAACTTATACTCCAACTTACTTATTGATGCCTTATGAAATTTCTTAACCTCTCATATAATTTCCTCTTTATCACTATTATATCATATGATTCCCTCACATACTCAGCTGCAGCTCTCATAATTCCCAGTTGGTCATGTGCATTTTTACCCACCTTATCCAGCATACGTGTCATTTTGCCTCTTCTACCTTGATTTTCTTACCAAAAATTGTATCAATTCCTCCCTTTCCCTTACAATAATACTTCTGTCTTTTGATCATACCTTTTATTTTTTCCAGTTTTTATTAAGAATTTACTTTTCCTTCTCTAAACCTTCTTTTTCCTGATTATGTAGAGCTTCTTTATATTCCTGTATGATACTTACATATGCATCTTTTTTTCTTCCTTTAAAAATCCCTTTCCATCTTCATATACTTTATGTATACTTTTCTTCTATACTATTAACCAGAATGACCAAGTTTTATAAAAAGGCCTTATAGACCATTAGTCCTTCTACAAGGCCTCCATTTCCTTCTTAAATTCTTCTGTGTTATTAATTTCCCCCATGTCTTTTTATACCCTTGCCTTCTCTTATCCATTGTTCATAATCTCCTATCTCAACCCATATAATCTCATGCTGAGAAAAATACATCTCTGTCTTTCCCCCTAACTGTAATTGTCCATATTTTATCATATCTCCACGTCTTTACATACATTTAAAGTCCTTGGCACTATTTATATCCATTTTAATTATTACATATTTCTTTATTTACTTAAACATGTATGGCATGCCTTTTATGTTGGTGTATGCTGTGATGCCCCACCACTGAACCAATAATCAAGGAGCCTCAATCCTCACCACTGGCAACAGTGGGGGATGTACACTGAAAGGATGACAAAGTACACACACAGTATTTCCAGATGCAGATCTCTGCATCAAGTGCAATTTTCCTTAAGAGGACAGTGACCACAGTCAATCTTGAGATGGTTTCTCCCTCTTTCTCCAGATCCCCAGTAACACTCCCCACTGGCACTGCTATATAGTTGAGATCTGAGCTGAGTGGCCAAGAAAAGACGTCCAGCACCCTATCTGTCTAACCAGTGTGATGTAGCTTGCACACACACCCTTTGAGGTTTGATTTACACACAACACACACACACACACACACACACACACACACACACACACACACACACACACACACACACACACACACACACCTGGAAAAGGCTGCATAGGTTTACTAGCTATGCCCACTTTTGCCGAGACTATAAGGTAGTTATCACTGCCACCAGCCAGCTCCTTATCATCTACTTTAAGGCCCTTAACAAAGGGTGTCCAATCTTACTATGTAATGTTACTATTAATACAAATGGTAGTTTGACCAAGAGCAAAGCTATTAGGAGTGGTCCACAGTGTCACCAAATAAATATGCAAGTACTCTCAAAACTTAAATATAAGTAATAAAAGAACAAGACAATATTAAATATATATTTACAGTGACATCAGAGTTCAAAAATCACAGGAACTATTTAAAACAACATTGCAGGACAGTCTCAAATAAATGAAGAAAAATATCTAACCTAAACTTTGCTATATTCCTGACTCTATCTAAGATAGTTACTATTCCCTAGAAACTTAATTACAGAGCAGGGCAGATGTGGTGAATGGTTCTTGTTAGTTGTTGTCAGGTCCAAGACAGAATACAGAATGCTATCTCTCTCAGAGAGTTCTCAAATTAATATCTCAAATATTACTGCTGGGTTAGCTTGCAGAATGACATAATTTCTTGTGATCTGTCTTCTAGCCCCCAGGCCCAAAACAACCATTGATGGCAGCTGGTAGCATTTAACATCTACCTGTAAAAATGCATAGACAAGGGCTTTTCCACAGAATTTTGGCAAATGCTGGAAGTCATAAAACAATAAAACACTTCCAAAATAGTATAGAAAGTTCCCTAGTTTTAGGCATTGTGTCTTCTTGCTGTATTGAAACTGAAAAATATAATCTCTTATTGCATAGCCATAAAGTCAAGGTGAATCCTACCCAACGGTATTTGGAATGGAGTCCCTCTTAAAGTTCTGTCTGCAGTAGACTGCCCAAGCAAGTAGTTCTCCTCTTTAGCCATTATAGGCTTCACAATGGTTAGGTCAGAGGCTGTGTCTCTCTTAGCAGTGGCCTGTTTTTCATCTACTAAGATAGGATATAATCTCTTGTGGTAGTTTGGTACCCTTGTTGTCAGCAGATAACTTACTGCTGGCATTCTGTCATTCCCACTTACTGTCTCTCCCACCTTTTGTTTCCCACCTCACCTCCATGGGAATATATATGCTACATGCCCCCACTGGTTGCATTTAAAACATTTAATCCTTGGTCCTGGCCATATATACCTGAACTAGTGGCTTCCCATGCTACTGGTGGACTCTGTTGGGGTGGTTTAGGATGCCCACCAAGGTTCCTTTAGACCCATGAGCAGCACGGGGTATCCCTTTCCTGTGCAGTGATGCCCTGCTTGCTAGGTATAGGTCTCCCTTTTCCCCCCAACTCATCTGTGGTATTACATTTCCTATCTGCCAACCAGATTCTCATGTCCTCACGCAAAGTGCTAAAGGCTTGTTCCCTCACCAAAAGGTCTGCCAGCTCTTCAGAAGTGGTGACCTGACACTGACTTATCTAGCTATGAAAATAAATGCTTAACTCAGCAATATATTCACCCACTTTCATCTGCCTTGCACCTATTGTCAAAAAACTTTTTCTATAAGCTGCAGGTGTTAACTCTAAAACACTCTAATAAACACATTTTAACAGTATTATAATTTAAGCAATCAGTATCAGACAATTTAGAAATAGCAGTTACAGCTTTACCTTGGATTAGGGGGGTAGGAACCATATCCAGGGCCCTTGGTCAACATTATACTGTTTAAATACCCTTTCAAACATATGAATGACCCCTTCGGCATGTACCTTGCCAAGCACATGCAGCTGTTGGAGAGACCACAGAGGTTCTTGACCAGGAAAATCCAGGGTCTCAAACAGCTATCCTACACAGATAGGCTAAAAGCTCTGTCCCTGTACAGACTGCTCAGAGGTGACCTATGTCTGGCATACAAGGCCATCTCAGACTCAGCCTTGATGGAGTTGCTGCAGATCCATAAGTCAAACTCCATTCGTGCAACCCACATCCAAGGCCTCAACCTGGTCTGTGACATTAATATAACTTGTTGACGGGAGAGGTTTATGTCTCAACAACTCCCCGACCTGTGGAATAGACTCCCTCTCCATGTCAAGCAGAGTACGTCACTAGCCCTCTTTAAGAGGAACCTGGATGACTGAATGGGAAACAGAAATTATATCCTTGGGATCTCACCTGTGTCCCTGCTGGACAGGGAAAACAGATGCTGATTTTGTGGGAACATGGGTGAAATTCTTGGCTAGGCTTATAAGGGCCTTTGGGCCAATAGCCTAGTATCATCCCAATGAACCTATTAACCTATGAATATATGAATACAACTATCAAAATTATCACCCTCTGTAAATTGTGGAAGAATTTTACTGACCTTTGTTGCTCCTGGAGTTAAGTTACTCCCTTCCCTATTACCTCCATGACATTGGCAAAGAGTCAGCATCTCTTTCTCATGTTGCCTCTGCCTTTCCTTTTCTTCAGCCTCCAGATGTCTCAGTCTCTCTGCTGATTCTAATTCCATTTGTTTCTTTTTCTCCTTTTCTTCAGCCTCCAAACACCACAGTCTCTCTGCCGATTCTATTTCCAAACGTTTGGCCTCCAGTTCAAGTCTCTTTAACTCCAGATGGATTTTTAAGTCCTCTGAGGCAAAGTTGAACTGTCCATTTTCTGAGAGTTGTACATCCCCAAGGCCAGTCTGGTTATACTTCTGTTTGCTGGTCTGTGATGCAGCTGTGACTAAGGCTGCACTCATTTCTACTTTAGTCAGATTGGCATGCACCAGTCCTTTGTTTTGGCACATCTCAGCCAACTGACTCCTTGCCAGTTTGCCATACTCCTCTGCTGACATCCTTGCCTGCTCTCTCTGACTAACTAAGCTAATAAAAAAATAGATGCAACTATAGTGATATGAAACGCTGAATGTGTGGCTGCTTGAGAGTACAAACACCTTCTTTAGTGATCACTCTTTACAGACTACAGGAGTTCAATATCCACACCACTGAATCCTAATATGTTTATATCTCACTACTGCCAACCAACGAATGTGACACCCCACCACTGAACCAGTAATCAAGGAGCCTCAGTCCTCACCACTGGCAACAGTGGGGGATGTACACTGAGAGGATGACAAGGTACACACACAGTATTTCCAGATGCAGCTCTCTGTATCAAGTGGAATTTCTCTTAAAAGCACATAGAGGCCACAGTCAGTCTGGGGCTGGTTTTTCCCTCATTCTACAGATCCCCAATAAGACTCCCCACTGGCACAGCTATAGAGTTGAGATCTCAGCTGAGTGGCCAAGTCAAGACCTCCAGGACCCTCTCTGTCCAAGTGCTTCATGTCTCTGCCCAAGTAGCTGACATACACACCCTTTGAGGTTTGATTTACACACACACACACACACACACACACACACACACACACACACACACACACACACACACACACACCTGGGAAAGGCTGGTGCAGGTTTACTAGCTATGCCCCCTTTTGTCCAGACTATAAGGTAATTATCACCGCACCAGAACTCCTTATCAACTACTTTAAGGCCCTTGACAAAGGATGCCCAATCTTACTGTGTAATGTTACTATTAATACAAATGATAGTTTGACCAAGAGCAAGGCTATTAGGAGTGGCTCACAGTGTCACCAAATACATATGCAAGTATTCTCAAAACTTAAATATGTCTGGACAGATCAGCCACAATGAAAGGTTTAAATATATTTAATGATAAATTACAAAAGAACAAGACAATACTAAATATATATGTACAGTGCCATCAGAATTCAAAATCACAGGAAATATTTAAAACAACATTGCAGGACAGTCTCAAATAAATGAATAAAAATATCTAAACTAAGCTTTGCTGTATTTCTGACAATATTTAAGAGAGTTACTAATCCACAGAGACTTACTTACAGAGCAAGGAAGGTGTGGTGAATGGTTCTTATTAGCTGTTGTCAGGTCCAAGGCAGAATGCAGAATGATGTGTGTCTCTCAGAGAGTTCTCAAATTAATATCTCAAATATTACTGCTGGTCTAGCTTGCAGAATAACATAATTTCTTGTCATCTGCCTTCTAGTCCCCAGGCTCAAAACAACCATTGATGGCAGTTGGCAACATTTAGCATCTGCCTGTAAAAATACATAGAGAGGAGCTTTTCCTCAGATCCTTGGCAAATGCTGGAAGTCATAAAACAATAAAACACTTCCAAGACAATACAGAAAGCGCCCTAGTTTTAGACATTGTGTCTCCTTGTTGCATTTAAACTGAAATATATCATCTTTTATTGCATAGCCATAAAGTAATTTAATTTCAGTTATTTTTCTAAAATTTACTAGACTGAGGTTAACCTCCTGTATCCCAGTTTCCACTATTAAAATACATACATTTAAACAGTTACAGTAGTGCATGTACATTTCTGTTCTTTTCCAGTAGGGGACACTGTGGATACTTTGCAAATACCTTCAAGCAGTTTGATATACACATAACATACAGTTCTAATACATTTGTAACACAAGCATCTTGCTTACATCATGTTGATATTCACAAGTGACATATAATTATTTGTAAAATTCCAGATAGCTGGGCTGGCAGTATCTCCCTTTGTCACATATGCATATACTGGAGTTATTTTGTACACTATCTCCACATATCTGACATTGCAAAAAACATATCTTCCAAGGACAATTATTGTAATATCTAACACTTCAACTGTTAATTCTTAACTATTATTCATATTCCTGACAGCACTCATTTCCAAAACCCCACACAGATTTCTTTCCCCATTACTTTTTCATCTGTTCTTTTTTGTGTCTTATCTAAAACTCTAGTTATCTTCTCAACATATTATATCACTTTTTAGCTCCTGACACAGTTTCAGAACCATTAAATGCCTTACTTCAGTGTTTATGCAATTAAGATTTACTGTAATGACATTCAAGCTATCCCTTCACTATCTTTGTAACTTAATTTTGCTGTAACAAAAATGTACTTTTTCTTACCCTGTTTCCAATAAAATTACTCGTCAACCTGTTCCTCTTGCGTCTTCTCACTTTTATCCTGGCTTAACAGTTCATACATATTTTGTGTTTGCACAGTACACTGCTTCTTTGTACTTTCCTCATTACGTACTACAATTTAATTTTCTTTTTCCGTTTTATTCTGTTCCTTTTCATGCATCTCATATATAACATTGTTATAACACTCATCATTCTCTTGTATTTTTTCCACCCCTACAGTTCTTTCATTTTCAGCAGACTCAAGCAACTATTGAATGCTTTGACCCTTTCCTCATAGTTAATTTTGCAGTCTTTAATTAAATGTCCAATTTCTCCACACTGTGTACATTCTTTTTTAGGGTGAACTTGTATTCAGCACCACTGAAAAAATCATGGTTTATGTTGCTCCCAATATTTTGCTATCCCCTTCTTTCCATTTAACAAAGTACCATAATATTGCATTCTGTCATCAATTATATCCAAATCAACCCAAACCTCCTATGCCTATTCCATAAATATCAATCATCAGTCAATTTATTTTTAGATTTCAAAATCAGGTTTAGATATAAGTTCAAATTACTCCTTTAACTCTTTTTCAGTCATATATATATAATCCTGAATTATCCCACAAGTCTTTTTTTTAGCAAAACAGTATTTAGAGTGGCTAGGCAACCCTTCCATGACTTGCAATAGGATTTTTTTTATCAAAGTCAAAACCTTTTCTGTGAATGCAAAAGTCTCAAATGCTATTTCACAGGACTCTGACCCTAAATGAATCAGAACCCTTTATGTCCTTGACAGAAAAGCCAAGTGGAACCACTTGAAAATCCTCTGAAAAATATACCTGTTAATAAAATATTTTTCTGCTCTTCCTTGGAGTTTTTTCTGTGACATCCTCCATAATTGCTACTTGTAGCAACTTCCTGGATCATGTCTTATCCTTGTGCATCTAAAAATACTTAAACCTCTCCAGCTGCACTCACAGCATTGGGTTCCCATCAATCATCAGTCATTGTAGCAGGAAAATATTTATCCACTATCTCTGACCAAGATAAAGCTAGTTCACTCTGCTCTTTTTCATCTATTTTCTGTAGAACAACATTTTTCAGACCACCTTCCTGAAGAACAGTAAAATCCACCTCCACAATAATTTTAGCATTTAGAAGTCAAGCAACATTTAGAGAATTTCTATTTTCAGATTGTACATCTCTTTAATCTGCATATCTTCTAGCACTTCTCTCTCATCCTCCATCTTTCCCTTACTAAATAGTTAGCAGTGTTTAGGCAGTTTAAGAAATGCCAATGTCCAGTCAGTGAAACATTTTTGAGGATTGCTTCTCAGTTAGAAATCAGAGGTTTAGGATTCAAACCTGTAGCAGCCCTTCGGCACCACCTAGGGGAAATCTGGCCAGGGACCCAGGAATTTTCCCCTACTCTTTTCCTGTGGGTGAGGCCAAAAGGCTGCTACAGTATGACTACCACCTCAAGTCTCCCATAAAAAGAGGACTCTGGTCTGTTGAAACTAAACCACCCATCAAATGTAACTAAAATAAAGAGTCACCAAACTCACAGTTTTTTGGTTTTGTGTCTTCAACAATCAGTAGCATGCACTGATGGTCTATCATGAACTATAATTTCTAGTGAAAAAAAAAAAACAAAGCAAAAGGCAGATAAATGGCAAATTCTTTTTTTTTGCTCTTAGTATTGCTGACATTTGAGCAATATAGCATCTATGTCAAGCTGTTGCTGTTTAGTAAGGCTAAATGTGTTAATTAATTTAATCACAATATCATCTGTCAGATGTAGAAATGCAGCAACTTGAACTCCTTTACTGTTTTCAAATAAACTGATAAATTGCTGTAAAGGCTAAACTTTTTCACCTGCTGCTTCTGAAGTTCTGACAGATGATCTTGAAGAACCAGCAGTGCTTCTGGTGCATTTTGAAAATATGACTCTTTTTGTTTTCGATTTATTGAAAGAAAATAAAGTTTAAAGAGTTAACATCTATCTGAAATCAACTGGACGTATAAGTGAATTTAAGTACACTTTTATCTGCTCTTTTTTATATAGTACTGTATTTAATTTATTTATTTGTGTTTTTCACTGAATATTAACTCAACTGAAATTGTGGCTGTCTCTCTACAGTTAGTTCCCCATCCACCCTCCCTGTTCTTGCTTTGGTGTTAATGTTGGTGGCTTTGAAATTGCCTGCCCCTCTTGTAGATTTGTATTTGGATACTCCTTCTGGGCCCATCTCATTTGCTCACTCAACTGAGTGCAGTGAAATCATATTCTGATTTCAGGCACTCCTACTGTGGACAAAGAGAGCATTTGGGAAGGACAACCCCTGCAGCCTCTTAATCCTGCTCTGTTCCCTCCCTCAAAAAAAAAAAAAATTAAATAAAATATATACATATTTTATTCAGCTGCTCTTACTTTAACTGTCTTAGTTGCTGTTCTGCGTGCTGTTATCTGTTCAGTCGCTCTTACTCTGCACTTGTTACTGCTTGTTAGTAGCCTTCTAATTTACTGCCTTCTGCACTTGTTTTTTAGTCATTTGTTAATTTAATTGCATTTATTTGAATTGTATTTGCCGTAGTGTTGCTACACACTCGGGTGTGCTGGCCTGCACTGCAATTTGAATTGTATTTACTGCTGTTTTAGCTGCTTTTCTGTAAAAAAAAAAAATTCTAAGCTTATTTCCTGCCTTTCCTGTAACTTGTCAAGTCCAGATACAGACTTGCTGTATCCAGGACTGTTGGTAAGCTTCTGAGCCCCCCAAGACTTTCTGTGTTGGAGGGAAGCCTTCTAGCTTATCAGTGGGAGTGGTAGGCACTAGGTAGCCTATCTACCATGGAAAGAGTGGGTTTTGGTCCAGAAATTGTAGTTCATTGGCCGTTTGGGCAGCTTTTCCATCTCTTTCTACTTTCTGGTTAAAAGCCCATTTTGCGTTTGGTCCCTGCCTTTCCTATAACTAGTGTAGTCCAGGTACAGATTTGCTGTATCCAGGATTGTAGGTAAGCTACTGAGCCCCCCAAGCCCTTCTGTGCTGGAGAGAAGCCTTCTAGCTTATCAGTGGGAGTGGTAAGCACTAGGTAACCTATTTACCACAGGAGGAGTGGTTTCTGGCTTAGAAATTATAGTTTATTGGCCGTTTGGGAAGCTTTTCCATCTCTTCAGCCTTCTGATTTAAAAACCTGTGTTTGCGCTTGTTTCCTGCCTTTCCTGTTACTAGTCTAGTCCAGGTACAGATTTGCTGTATCCAGGACTGTTTGTAAGCTTCTGAGCCCTCCAAACCTTTCCGTGTTGGAGGGAAGCCTTCTAGCTTATCAGTGGGAGTGGTAAGCATCAGGTAGCCTATCTACCACAAGAGGAGTGGTCCCTGGCCCAGAAATTGTAGCTATTGGCTGTTTGCACAGCTTTTTTCCATCTCTATCAACTTTCTGGTTTAAAAGCCGCACTTGTGCTTGTTTTCCACCTTTCCTGTAACTAGCCTAGCCCAGATACAGAGATGCTGTATCCAGGACTGTTAGTAAGCCTCTGAGCTCCGCAAGCCTTTCTGTGTTGGAGGGAAGCCTTCTAGCTAATCAGTGGGAGTGGTAAGCACTAGGTAGCCTATCTACCACAAGAGGAGAGGTTCTTGGCCTAGAAATTGTAGTTTATTGACCATTTGGACAGTTTGTCCGTCTCTTTCAACTTTCTGGTTTAAAAGACCACATCTACGCTTGTTTCCCATCTTTCCTGTAATTAACCTACTGGGTAGCACTAGAAAGCCTTAAACTGATACAAGCCTTCTAGCTTAGAAGAGAGACTTTGGAGTGATTAAGTATCAGTTTTCTGTACTTTCTTGCTGTATTTAACTGTTTTCTGCCTGAATGCAGATTTTTCTAGCGTTTATTGTGATTTAAAAGCTTGTTTTCTTCACATATTGTACTTATTTGACTGCCTGCACTTTTAAAAAGTTGTTTTTTGTTTAAATAATTTGTTTAACTGTTGTAGGCTACACACTAAAGTGTGATAGCCTTTTCTGATCATTTGTAGTCATTTAAAGCTGTTTTAAGTGTATTTTTTTTTACTGTTTTTGCCTTATCTTTTCAAAAAAAAGCCAAAAAAAAAATCCTTGTTTCCTACCTTTCTAAGCTAGTATAGTCCAGTTTTCAGGCTAGTGCTGAATTCAGGGCTGTGATACTAGTTTCTGAGTTGCCCATACCTTACTTGGATAGAAGGAAGTTTCTCTGTTCACCTGTGAGAGAGGGGAGCTTTGAGCAACCTATCTGTCCCTGGAGGAGTGGTTCCAGCCCAAAAGTTAGTAGTTTATTTGCCATTTTGGACTAATTTCTATCTCTTTTATTTCCCTACTATAAAAACCACATTTACACGGTTTTGCGCACCGGGAAGCGCTGGTTAGCTACGGTTAATATATTCCTGGCTCCACTAAGTCTCCTCTTCAGTTTTTCCCTTGAAACTAGTCTAACTCTCAACCTAAGCACTCAAAAAGCATCCTACAGCCCAGCACTTGCTCAAACCTAATAGCAAGCACTAATATACCCTGACACTGATTGCCCAGCAGGGCAAGACTCTTTATTCACCCCTCACCAACCAAGCGACTAAGCAGCTCACCCTACTATTCAGGCATGACCAAAGGACAATTTCAGGTGTACTCTCCAGTCCAGCTGGTGAATCTGGGTATCCTGAGGCAATGTTACAACTGCCTCATGTACACAGACAACCCTCTTCTCCTACCACAAAACACTAACATATGCGAGAGATGCAATTATACAGCCAAACTGGAAGCTAAGCTAAGCTCCACCCAAGACTGGAACAGACAGTCAGGAGGAGAAGGTTAACACTTGCATCACACCCCCAGCCGCATACAGACCTACTAAAACAGCACTGGCAAAAAATACACATAAATACACAAAATCATACTCGGATGCTCTATATGAAACCTGCAAAAGCATCAGAGACCTCCAAAGCAGACACCCAAACAACCTGCACCACCCGTCACAAACCAGACAACACATAAAACACAAAATCAGTGTGCCGCACAATCACAGCCCTTAAGGCGAAATAACATACCTAACACACTAGTAATAGGTCACTCTATAGTCAGGCACACTGACATCCTACTCACTAGGCTGGACAAGCAGAAGGTTACTGTTAGCTGCCTGTCGGGAGCCAGAATCTGCCATATAACACAAGCACTCAGGTCACTCCAGAACAAGTACAAATATGACTCTGTCATTGTTCATGTTGGTGTGAATAACCTGAGATGTACCTCCCTGAAGTACATGAAAAGAGGCATGGAAGAGCTCTCTGATCATGTAGCCCAGGCTGGTAAGACCCTGACCCTGAGTAGCATCCTGCCCTCAACAAGAATGATACCTCAGTATAACGAAAAAATGATCAATTTCAACAACTGGCTAAGCTTCTGGTGTCATTCAAAGGGGAGCCAGTGTCTGTCAGCCTGGGACAACATGCTCGACAAGCTGCGTTGATTCACAAGAGACAGCTTGCACCTGTCACCCTTAGGCTTTTGAATACTGGCCAAGGCTCTTGCTGCCCCCATAGTGCCTTTTTAAGGCAAGGCTCAAAAGTCAAACCCACCTCCGTAAACAGCACAATTAACAAAAAACTGAGGGTTATGCTACTCAATGCCAGGAGTTTAAATCTCAAAATGCACATGCTCGAAGAACTCCTCAATATGGAGAACGTGAGTGAACATCTGTGCAGTAACTGAAACCTGGTTCAACGTTCCAGAGAACACCCCAGCACTACTGGGCTACAACTTATACCACATGTTTTGGCCACAGAACACGGACCGAAACACAAAATGAGGGGGTGTATCCATATTCATCAAGGATACCTACACCTCCAGGTTGGTGGCGCAGCATGATACCTCTGAGATCATCCATGTGCAACTAACATCAGGCAAATCTGCAATGCAGATTGTGGCTTGCTACAGATCACCCACCATGACCCAGGACTACCACTCCACCTTTCTGGAGACACTGAAAAACATGAAGGTCCTACCAAACACCCTGATATTGGGCGATTTCAATTACCCTAGCATTCACTGGGAAAACTACTCGAGTACAAACTCCCAGGCCCAGCGCTTCCTGGAATTCATCAACTCAAATGCCCTGGATCAGCTGGCAAACTCCCCTACCAGAGGTGAAAACATACTGGACCTGGTCATCACCAACATGGGTGACAGGTGTTCCACACCGGAGGTCAACCCGTCACTGGTTAGATCAGACCATAAACTAATCACTCTGGATGTCCACACCCCACCACCACCCCCAACTAAGGAAACCACAGTAAAAAACTTTTCTAAAGCAAACTTCACCTTACTTAAGACAGAGGTGGTAAGTTTCACAGCCCCCACGCTAAAGGATAACACTGCCCAAGATGCAGAAACCTTTACAAATGCACTCTATGAGCACCTACAAGGATGCATGGATCATGCCATCCCTACAAAATCAAGACTCACTCCTCTAAAAGAAGGAAACCAGATTGGTAGACCCCTGCCATAAACAGGCTATACAATAGAAGGAGGAAACTAGTTGAGAAAAAAAAGCAAATCCCAAGAAGGAAAGACATCCCTGATCAGTATCAGTAAGAAACCTAAGGTCCCTCATGAAATCATCCAAGGCTAACTTCGAAAGAAAAATAGCCAAGGATTCAAAAGGTAACCACAAAGCCTTCTTTAGCTATGTTAAGAATCTAAGTGGCAACTCGCAGATATGCACTGAACTAGTGCAAAATAGCACAAATATACTGAACCTACTGATATTGCCAACATCCTGGCAGATAGATTCAGTGCAAACTTCACCCCCTCTCACCTCCAAAAGGGCTCACAACAATACTGGAAAAGTGTAGCGTCCCAAAAATCACAGACGCACAGGTGAAAAGAGCCCTTTCAAAAGCCAAAAATACAGAGTCAGTGGTGGGACCAGATGGTGTCCCAGGCTGTGTCTTGCTCGAACTACAGAACGAACTAACCCCCCACCTAAACACGCTGTTCAACCTCAGCCTCTCCACAGGCTACGTGCCCATAGAATGGCACACAACAACAGTTATTCCTCTCCACAAAGGAGGGGCCACAACTGACCCTGGTAACTATCACCCCATAAGCCTGACTAGCCTGATCTGCAAGGCTATGGAGCGCATCATCATGGAACTCATTAACAAAGACATTGGGAACCTCCAAACACTTGACCCGACCCAGTTTGGCTTTGTTAAGGGCAGATCATTCCTACTAAACCTGGTTGACTTCTTCGAGACAGTCAGCAAGGCCATAAATGAGGGAAAGGTTGTTCACACAGCCTACCTTGACCTCGCCAAGGCTTTCAACACCATTCCCCACTCGGGTATTACAGAAAAACTCACCAGCCTGAACATAAACCCCTACGTCACGAGATGGGTTGCCAACTGGCTTACAGACAGAACTCACACGGTAAGAATAGCAGGCTCCAGGTCCGACTCTAAACCAGTCACAAGTGGTGTCCCACAAGGCTCGGTCATGGGACCCCTACTGTTCGGCATATACTTCTCAGAAGTACAGGCAAACACAGGAGGACTATAGCTAACCAAGTTTGCCGATGACTGCAAACTGGGAACCATAATCGACTCTCCGGCTGACATGGACATCTTCCAAAAGGGCATTACTGAGACCGACACCTGGTGTCAAAGTCATGGCCTCAAGCTAAATGCCAAAAAATGCATAGTCATCCCATTTGGGAAAAACAAAACACCCACAAATTACCACATAGGTGGCAGCCCCCTTAATACAGAAGGGGTAATAAGAGATCTGGGGACCCAGGTAGATAGTAATCTCTCCTTTGACAATCATATTGCCAAAGTAGTTAAGAAATCCTTCTATGTGGCCCATCTAATTACTAAAGGGTTTGCATCTAGAAATAAAGAGGTTATAGTGCCCCTCTACTCGTCACTCATCAGACCAATCATAGAGTACAATGCCCCATTTGGGATGTACCTCACAAGACATTTCCAACAGCTGGAAAGACCACGAAAGTACCTCACTAAGAGGATTACTGGCCTCAAACATATGTCCTATGCAGCCCAACTGAAAAAAACTCCGGCTGTACTCAGTGGCATATTGCTTACTCAGAGGTTATCTATGCCTGACTTACAAAGCCATGTCCAACTCAGAATTGATGGACATGCTCCACATAAAGAAATCCAAGTCACTGCGAGCCATGCGCTCTAGTGAGCTAAACCTCGCCACAACAATAAATAGAACAAGCTGGAGGGATAGATTCCTGTCACAGAGACCCCCCCATGCTTTGGAACAAAATTCCAAACTACATTAGGCAGAGCCCCTCACTAACACTCTTCAAGAGAAACCTTGACGAGTCGATGGGTAACAGAAAATACACCCCTGGAATCACTTCATTGGCTCTGCTTGACAGAGGATCAGTTAATTAATCAATGGGGCAGCGAAAGCCGACACACTTTGGCTAGGCTTATAAATGCCCTTGGGCAGATAGCCTAGTATCTACCTATGAACCTATGAACTCTTGCAGGATACACAGCACACACCATGATAACAGAAACTTTGTCTAAAGTTAGGTGCACTGAATCAAAGGGAGTTATTATGTTTATTTTGTTTCTGCAGAAGTTTTTGTTTGCTGAGGCAGATATACAAATTGCTGTCAAAGACTTGCAAATTTTGAAATAATTTCAGTACTTCAGAAAAATGCATTTGCTCATAAAACCCACTGCTGTATCTCATATAATTTCCAGTGAACTGCAAAATTTTGGAGAATTGGTGAAGTGGACATTTTTCAATGGATTTGAATGTTCTTTGTCTAGGACTCACTTGAAAATTGAAAATATTCCTGGGAAACAGATTATTATAAAGTTTTAATCCTAGCCCTCTGATTTCTGACTGAGAAGCTGTCCTCAATATTTTTCCCCGGACTGGGCAGTAGTATTTCTTAAACTGCCTAAACACTACTACTACTACTTATATGCTGAATGCTATAATTCTGCTGTAACACCATGTCTTATCAGGACATTCGAGGGGTTCAGAATAATTCAAAGTATTATTTCAGAGGTGTGCTATTGCACTTGTGGTACACACACACACACACACACACACACACACACACACACACACACACACACACACACACACACACACACACACACACACACACACACACACACACAAAATGCTGAGTAGGCAGTCATACTATTTACTAAGATGGCAGCCAGTGTTGAAGCAGTACAAGGTCACATGATGCTTTATATGCAGTAAGACTTATAGGTAACTGAACACACACTACACTATATGTTTATTTCACTCCCTGGTTTTATGAGAATGTCCATTTGATTCAGTTCCACTGCATGGACCTCTTGATATCATGAAAGTAGAAGAGCATAGCTTTATATATTAATCCTTGTTAGTCATAAGCATCCTTACTTATGTCATATTACTAGTAGCTCATCTCTTCAATTCAACAGTATATCTGAAGCATCAATAAATATTACTGAAGTGTCACTCAGAAAATTTTGGAACAAGACTAAAGGACTTGCAGAAGATATTTTGAAAAATTCCTACAATCTTAGACCAATCCTTGATAAAAAGACAAATTATTAAAGTTGAAGGGCTGCCAGTTTTACTGTGTTTAAACCTTTCACTGTCCAACTCTGTAAGCCAATCAACTGATTCTCTATTGTTCTTTTCTTTTATAATCTTCTCTAAAAATATGTATGCTTTTTGCTATCCAGTGTGAACTGTAACATAGCAACTAACCACACTGTAAGCCCCATAATAGCATATCTAACTGCTTTCATTCATTTGTAATTTCACTCTTGCAACTAGAATTATTTCACTGGCCTTTAAAAATGCTCTTATACTGCCTTTTCACAAAGTTATCTACCGAACATCATTCTCATACAACCACCACCCCAATGCAAACCTCTGTTCAATCATAAAACCGTTAAAGAAATTAGATTACAAACATGCAGTGTAATTTATGAAAAAGTTAGGTATGCTTTCTCAAAAACATCATGGGTGTAAGAAATATTATAATACACTTATTGACATATATAGTTTTATAGATGCCATAATTATTAACATACAGAAAGAGTTGCTCATGGGGTACAACTACACAGATATGAGGAGGGCATTTGAGACTATGGAACTTTTGGTGGCAGGCTTATCAAGTGGCTTTGTAATTACTTATCTGGCCACATATTTCAATAATATATGGTATTCCCTTTTCTGACATACAATTTTTTTTTTAAGTTTGGAGTGCTGATTTTCACTATTTATCAATGACCAGATAACTAATCTTTTGCTGCTATAAGTTATTCTGTATATGGATTATTTATTTTTTTTTATTTTACATTTGTTGACCGGGCTAGTCTAACTGGATATATGTCCATTTTCAGTAGAGGCCCGGGGAGAAAAGCTCCAAGCATGAACAGTGACAAAGTTAACAATATAAAAAGACATGAAAAATCACAATACAGAGGCAGCATTGGTCAAAAGAAAAATTATAATAATAAAATTATAAACTATAAAAATTTTAGTAAAAATTATACTAAACACAATAGAAGGTATGAGCAAGACTCAGTTAAGAGAGAAAAGACCATATATTTTATCCTCATATTACGAAGAAAAGAGTAGTAACTAGATTTGGAGGCATAGGTTAGAGGAGTAGGGAAAGGGGTAAGAGCAGGAAGGGGAAAAGATATCAGTCTGGGTTAGCACATGGACAAAGCCAATGAGTTTTCAGATGTTCTTTAAGATGTTTTTTTAAATAGAGAAGTAGAAGCAAGGGTTGCTAATTCAGAAGGAAGCTGATTCCAGTTTTTACCTGCTGTGTTTGAGAAAAGTGAATCACCGGCTTTGTTGTTAGATTTAATTGAGGAAAGTAGAAGCTTATTAGCAGAGCGTAGTGTAGCTAGATTTTTATATGGTGTAATTAGATTAGTGAGGATAGGGTTGTTGTTAGGGTGGTATAGGATCTTTTGAGTAATAAGTAATTGTTGACAGAGTATATGGTTTTGCAATTCTAGCCATTCAAGTTGTTTGAGGTTAAGGCAGTGGTGAGTTTTAAAGGGGGAGCATGTGATGAATCTAGCTATGCTATTATAACAGGTAGAGAGTTTAGAGAGGTTGTTTTTGGATAGGTTAGTATATATAGCAGAGGCATAGAAAAGGGTGGAAATGAGATGGATCTGGGCAATAGTTTTCCTTGCAGAAGGGGTAAGGAAGGGTTTAATTCTATAGAGGGTACCAAGTTTTTTGTTAACAGACTTTATGGTGGAGTTGATGTGGTCATCATAGCTGAGACGATTATCAATTGTTACACCTAGTAGGCGGGTTGTAGTATCTGGGGTTATGTTGGTACCATTGTTAGAGGTTACAGAGAAGAATGGATTAGGTGACTTATGAGTTGGAGTAAACAGCAGTAGTTTTTTTGGGGGGGATTTAGGAGGAGGCAGTGTTGCATAAACCAGTTTTCAACATTCTGAAAAACAGTTTGGGTAAGGGAGTGAAGAGAGGTTATATTTTTGGCTATACATATTAAAGTGGAGTTGTCTGCATATTGAATGCAGGTGGCTTGAGGTATGTTCATGTGTAAATTGTTAATAAATAAGGAAAAGAGTAGGGGACCTAAGATAGAGCCTTGGGGTACTCCAACATTTACTGGGAGTAGTGAAGACAGATTGTTATGCCAAAGTACTGCTTGCTGTCTATTTTTCAGATAAGACCTAAACCATTGTATTGCTTGAGGATCGAGAGAATGGGCCTTTAGTTTGTCTAGAAGTAAGTTATGGTTAACCATGTCAAAGACTTTTGACAGGTCAATAAACAGTGCAGAAGAAAAGGAGTTATTGTTACAATTTTTATATATAGAGTCGGTAAAGGATAAGAGGGCAGTCGATGTGCTATGGAATGGTCTAAAGCCATGTTGGCAGTTTGCTAGTAGGTTATTTTGTAGCAAGGGGTTAAGTAGTTGTTTGTGAATACATTTTTCCATTATCTTAGCTAATTGAGAGAGTAAGGCAACAGGACGAAAGTTAAAAAGCTCAATAGAAGATCCACCTTTATGTAGAGGGATGATGTGGGATACTTTCCATATAGTAGGGATTTTGCCTTCTGAGATAGTTCTGTTAATAAGGATAGAGATGGGAAAGTCTATGGCTTTTGCGGCAATGTGTAGGTATTCAGATGGGAGACGGTCAGCAGAAGGGGTGCAAGGTTTCAGTTTTTGAAGTAGTTTACAGATGAGAGATGTAGATACAGGTTGTATTTGAAAGGTAGGAGATGAAGTCTTGGAGGTATTTAGTGAGGAAGCAGTGAAGGGTGGTAAAGAATTGGCTAGGGTTTAAATGGCTTCTGTGAAGTAGTTATTAAAGGCATCAGGGATCTGGTTGGAGTTATTATGGTTGAAACCGGCTGGGTCTGGAGTAGTAGGGTGACCTGGCTGAAGAAGTTTGTTTATCCCTGACCAAAATTTTTGTGGAGTTTGTTGACTGGTGTGTTGGAGGTGAAGGTAGAAGTCTTTTTTGTCTCTAAGAATATCCTTCTTGGTGGCATTACTTAGCTGTTTAAAGTGGAGGTGATCTGTTGGACATTTGGTAGCTCTCCATTTAGCCCAGATTTAATTTCTGAGGAGTATCTTTTGCCTAGTTTGTTTTGTGAGCCATGGGGCAGATTTGTTTCTTATTCTAGTAGAGCGATAAGGTGCATGGCAGTCAAGGATTTGAAGAAAGTTAGTATTAAAGTAGGTAACAGCCTCTTCAAGTTCAAGATGGGTTAGTGGTGACCAGTCACATGCTTGCAGTTCATTTAGGAAACTGTCTGGATTAAAGAATTTTTTTAAGCGGGAGGTTTTGAGATTATGAGTAGTTGGGATATGGACTTTTTGTCTAATAACGTAGGTAAGCATATGGTCACTGATATCGTCAGGAAGGGTTCCTGGAGTATAAGTTTCAGGGTGGTTATTAATAAGGATCCAGTCCAGAGTAGTTTCCTTACTGCTAGGTTTGTGGATTCTAGTAGGAGTTGTTATTAATTGTGAGAATCCAAAGAGGTTTATGTGGTTAGTAGGGTTAGGGGAACTGCAGGTGGACCAGTCGATGTTAAAGTCACCCAGTACAATGGTCTCCTGGGGTAGTTGGGTAGAGAGGTAACTAAGTAGGTTTTCAAGAGTATTGGTATTATTACCTGGGGGGGGGAGATACATACAAATTCGATAAATAGATTTGGAGTTATTGATTTGGAGTTTGGTAGTTAGGATTTCAGATTTGGCATCTAATGATGGAAGCACATTAAAGGGGGAAATTTGGAGATTAGATTTATAGAGAATGGCTATACCAACACCTTTTTTGGTTTTACAGTCACATCTAAGGATGTTATAGTCAGGAGGGCTAATTTCCTGGTCTAGAGTAGATGGTTTTAGCTAACTCTCTGTAAGACATAGAATATCAAATGAGTGCACATCAAGGAGTGCATGCAGGTGGGAAATGGTATTGTTAATACTTCTAATGTTAAGGTGAGCTATCAAGAGGGAGTTAGTTGGTTTAGTTAATGTAGAAATCATAGGCACTGCTAAATTGTCAAGGTTATTGGTATAGTCAGTATTGGGGCCAGGGTTTGGATGAATATCACTGTCTATGAGGGGGTGTTGCTGGGGGTATTGTAGAGATTTAAGGAGTTTGTAGAGGTTATTAAAAGTCTTTTTGGTAGTGAAGTAAATAATGTGGGTTGCTCTGTGATATTTTGGTAGTATATAGTTGGAGGTACAGGTTATGTTACTGTGGTTAAGGGAGTAGATGAAAGAAGATGGTAAAGTTTGTTGGATGTAATGTTTTGTTCAGGTAGAGAAAGATATTCAAAGGAGGTGAATGAGTAAGGTATGGTAAGACAGTCTATTGTGGTAGTTAAGAGTAGTATGTTTGTGAAAATAGTTTTATGTGTTGGGGCCATAGTAATAAGTAGATTTTAGTAGAGAGTAGTTTGTGTTAGTATGTGATGTAGAAAGTAGGAGAGAGTATTTCAAGAGATTGAGCAGGGTGTAAGTTATGCAAGTAAGAAATTAGTGGAAGTTGGATAGGAGGTAGATTTGGGAAGTAGTGCAGTGGATGGTTAGGAAGGAGAGGGAATAGTTCAAAAGAGAGTTAATTAGTACTAATTAGGAGAGAAAGAGATAGGGGAGTGGTCTGATGATGAGGAGGTATGTGATAGGATGATAAAAAATGGGGGGAGTGGTTAGTGAAGTATAAGTGTATGACCACTGGGGGTGGGTGGGAATTGGGGGTAGGGTAGGGGAGCTGAGTGAGCCCACAGGCAAACGGAGCAGGGTAGAGCCAAGAAGACCAGTACAAAGGAAAAAATCAGAGAGGTAGGAAGGTGAGGGCAAGTAAGCTATCTAGGCTGTAAGGGACTATGAAGTAAGGGTGTAGAGAGCTGAAAAAGGGTATAAAGTAGTGGCAAAGGGACAGGTAATGTAGGTGACCGAGGCAAAAAGATCTGGAATCTAGTTTAATAACCCAGGCTAGAATGCAGGTAAGTAATGGGAAGTTTAAGGGTACTACTGCCCTCAAGTGGTCACTCTAGGTACTATTAGACTTCCAAATCTGACAAAACTACAGAGACATCAAAAAGATTTGTAGATGGAGTTTAACCTACTCTGATCCTAAGGATACAAGAATAAACTTGCAGTTAATATAGGTATGATTGATGTCACGTTATTTAAGATACCACAAAAATGGAAATGTACCCTTGATATCCAGCTTATACATCCATTGATCTATCATATTCATCAGTCAAATACTACTAAGTAATGTTTGGACCTGACAGATATGATTACTGTCACATTATTTAAGATACCAAAAAAATGGAAAGGTACCTGTGATATCCAGCTCATATATCCATTGATCTATCATATTCTCCAGTCAAATACTTCTAAGTAATATTTGGACCTGACTTTGTCAGGCAAAACTAAAACAGAAAACAAACAAGACAAGGATCTTAGGTAGCTCATTTAATGTAACTGATTATCCATTCCTCTCTTGATCTGCCCCATTCCCTAGGCATAATTACCTCTGAGTTATGTTTGTGCCTGACTCTGCCTTTCAAGACCCATACAAGAAGCAAGGTATACAAGGTTCTTAGACAGCTCAGGTACAGGCTGTAGATTAGCCATTTCTGTAATGTTTATAGCTAGGAAGGCCATTGGTATTAATAAAAAAGAATACACTATCCCTGTTGTTTCTCTAAATTCTGCATACAACACAAACATTCTTTAAATCACAGTAAATAAGATCTGCTGCTTTATTTCTTTATCATCACATAAGGAACACAACTGTTTTCCAACAGAAGAAGCAAAATGGCTGCTACTAACTTGCAGAGCACATATGCTTCTAATCTCTTTTGCTGACATTAAGACAGAAATCAAAAAATTTCACTATCCGATTAGAGTTCAAATACAGGGAATTTAAACACTTAAAAGGCATACCTTATCAGTAGGTAAAAAAGTAATTCTCTTAATTAGCACTTGCTAATTGGGGTTACAGTTAAAGTCTGTTTACAAAGCTGTAATGCTTGTGGTTCATTCTTGACCTTCAGTCATTGTGTATGTCTGAATTTTTGTCAGGTACTTTTGTCAAGTAATCATCGATTAGTTGCATAAAAATTATTCTGAGATTAACTGTCTACCTATGTGTATGTACAATATTTCAGCTTTACCTTGTAGCTTGTATTATGGCTAAAAAAGGTCCTTTAGAAATGAGGAATGAATGAGGAATGAGTTATGTTTGTAGAAAGCTGCTTGAACATCTGACAGTTTCACATAAAAGTAACTGTTGTACTGAAAATAGATAAATAGCTGATGCTTCGTACTTCCTTCTTCCCAACTTCAGAAAGGTTTGACATCCTCATTGGTTTGCTGGAATGATATAGATTCCATGATAATAGAACAGCCTTCTAATATACTTTCTCATTTTTTTTCCTTTTGCCTGTCCATATTGATGACTAGTTTTCACCCCAGCTACCTAATTGGCTCATTAATTTCCCTGTCATCAGGACAAAGGTCAGACTGACTAGCAGTTAGTTATGAGGTATTTCTGCAGCCCTAACCCCCAATATGCTAGCATATATGATGTGCTTGAGGGAGAGCAATGGGATTCTATGAGGCAAATGTCCCACCTCTATGTTGATGTACCTATCTGAGGTGCCATCATCATAGAGTGAGCAGTGGGACACTACAAGGCTATGTCCTGCTGCAAAGTGACATGTTGTCCATCAGTGGACTCTTCTTTCATGCCATTCCATTGCGAGCATAACTGCATCACCAGTACCACCACCAGGAGCACAGTTATTCTAAACATATATCTTCCCCTTCTCCCCACCTCTTATACAGGTGAGTGGGCATAACCCATTCATTGCTCTCCCTTCCTAGTTGGTTCTTCCAGTGCAGGGACTGCTAATGTAATCCTAAATTATAATCAGAGTTTCATTAATCTATGCCATGGAGCACAGTCTCTCAATATATTTATATAAAGAAAATAATTTTAATCTAAGTTTCAGCTTAGCTCTTTATAGCTAAAGAAGCATTGCAGTGAATGTGATATCACTTGAATATCCCCATATCATACCCTAAAACTATACTGAACTCATTCTTTGTAGCACATAAAAACTTTTCTTTTTTATTATTTTCTTTGTTCTCTTCTTGGCACTTTGCTTTTGTAATACTGTAACACTGTTTACTTTTAATTGCTCTCTTAACCTAACCTCATCTTCCCTTCCCTAACCTTGCTATCTTATTTTAATATTTCTTTGTTTCTTAACTTGTTTAAGTTGATGTGTATGGCTCAGTTTTGCTATTATTTACTAGAATTTTGGCTTGTAATCTAACATATAGACCCTGGCAACTGCTAGCAAATTTACCCTAGTTGCAAATATATAGTAGTGGTACAGTTGTCTTCATGAAAGTTGTATTTATCTGGAGCTCTTCTGCATATGGTCTCCCTGTGAATGGGCGTCTAGTCCTCAACAAATACTGTCTTTCTAGTGGAGCTATCAAAGAATACAGAATAGATGTTTTTCAGGCTTGGATTTCTGTATTTCATGGCATTCATCATGACCTTTGCTGTTTCCTGAACCATACTAACATTCATGATGAGTAATGTGTGGAGGCTCATCGGACAATTATGTAGTCTTCAGAAAAAATGTTTCAGCATCAGTCTGATCAAGGCCTTAGAAATTACCAATTCCACACAGCTCAGCAGTGATAAACAGTTCCTGGAGACGAATGAGCACTTCCCTTGCCTTGGCAGACAGCTGTAGATAACATTAAACACAGAAAGTAAGGTACATCATAGACTTTGTTGCATTGCTGTTTCTACTGGGCAAGTGTTTTAGCATGTCTTAAGTGATTCTGACCTATGCAAATCATACCAAGATCCATATATATAGTTCCTTTATCTGCTCTTCATTTATAGATGCAAAATCTGAATAACTTACTGACATTAATAAAACAGTCCAGTTTATGTCTAGATTGTCACTAGCATCCCCTGCCCTTTGATAAACCCTAGACATCAAATAAAAAGGTTGCCGCTTAACTATCATGATATTCTAGACCCCCACCCCCTTCCATCACACATGTTTTTTGAAGCTGACTAGGGCACAGAAAACCACTCTGTGTCACCAACATATTAGTGACAACAGTAATATAAAGAAAGAGGACACATATCTCACAACTCCCTTTTTCTGAAGCAAAAATAAATGATCTTGTGCGGTAGAATTTTGAGATACAGTTCATTAAAGATTACTGATTTTACACTGTCTAATAAAAATGTAAATGTTTCCATCATTTTGTCATTAACTGTATTTTAAACACACTTCTGAGCAGTATCCTATTTTCCTACTAAAAGCGAAAGTGGGAAGAGCTATAAGCTCTGTGGTATTCCAATTTTATGCTAATTAGATGCCCAGAATTTTAGTTGGATGTTCATATTTTTCTAGGGTCTTTGTTCCCATTTTCACTGTCTGCAGGTTCAGCGGTATCACCACACTAACATTAAGACTATTACCAGAGCTGAAGCAGTGACCCTTTGGCATTAGTCACACTGGACCAGATATTCTGTATGAATGTCTAACTTTCATTTCCCAAAACAGATAGTAAAACGGGTAGTGTATTCCCAGTTCATTCATGGGATGAGATCCTGTGGTGGTTAAAGAAAATGCTACAAAGTTACTTCAAAGGTTTACCTCAGGAAAAAAAGTAATATAGACATCATGAATTGGAGATGTAGCTCCATGGCATCCACTGAGTGGTGATCTGCTTGGAAAATGAATAACATGTCATTGAAACTAAAGCAATAGAAGGTGGTGAACAGGAAAAGAACAAAAAGATGCCCAGCAGGAATCATTTCCACATGAAAACATCTGCAGGTCTTGCAGATGGTTATGTGGTTCCAGGTTTAGTTTACTGAGACTTTTCAGGACTCATCAGTAAATGTTAACAAAAATCATCCTCATATAAGTGTTGATAGCTAGTACTACCAGCCATGGCTTGCAGATGACATGAAGTTACTTACTGAACTAAAAAGTGGTATTGCCTTTCTCAACTCATTAGCATCTATATGGTGTGGAGTGTCACACCTCTAGCAGCCGACACATATTTTGCATTCCAGGGCATTTTCTGAAAAATAAATGTAAAAAGCAAAAGATAAACTAATGTAAATATTTTGTGAATAATAAAATATACTGAAACTTTACAAATAGCAATGTTATCAGTTAGAAGTACTTTTTACAGTGAGTGATAATAGTCAGTCATACCGCTCCATCTCTTACTGTAAAAAGTCTGGAAAAAGACCCAAATAATTGGGGGACACAGTCTCAAAAATAGGGACAGATTTTGAATATTGCTCTTATAAACTTAACAAGTTGCTAGAATAACAGGATTTATGTTAAAGTGCATTTTCTGAAGGATATGAAGTCTGAAACTCAAATGTATGTCATTAGTTACTAACTTCAATCCTCAGTAATTTGCTAGAAAACCACATTTATGAGGAACAGAGGCAGCTGAGAGGTATGCAGTCAGTGTATTTACAGTATTTTCCATAAATACTATCACATCCTATAATGTACACAAACTCCAAATTATATTTTTGTTAAACTTTCACAAATTATAATATCTTGGAAAGTATACCACCTAGACATATATTGTTGGAACATTTTTGTTAACTATACATAAGGTTTCACATGACAACAGGAAATTCCACTATAAATGCATGTTTATTGAGACATTTAGAGAAATATGAAAACATATACTTAATTGAATAATTAGGAATATAAATGTATTTATTTATTTATTTTATTTTATTTTACATTTGTTTAATAAATAACACTGAATATTTCTGAAGATGTGCAGCTTACAGTGTGAATATCAAAGATAGTTTTCTTCAAGAGCACTTAAGATTTTACCAGGTATCTGGAATCAGTTTGTAAGTCACTTGTGTTTTGAAATATTAAGTACATATGGAAATATTGTTTATTTTCATAATTACTAAGAAGCAGCTAGTAACAGCTCAGGTGTAAAGTGATATAGGTTCATAGGTTCATAGGTGTGTACTAGGCTAATGGCCCTGGAGCCTTTACAAGCCTAGCCCATAGGATTACCCTGGCATTGTGCCACCCGACATTAGTTCCCAGTGCCTCTGTCGAGTAGAGCCACTGGAGTGATCCCCGGGGTAAATTTTCTATTTCCCATCCACTCATCAAGATTTCTCTTGAAGAGGGCCAGTGAGGTGCTCTGTTTGACATGTATGGGAAGTCACTTCCATAGCATGGGCAGTCTCTGGTTAAGAACCTGTCCCTCCAGCATGTTCTGTTGATTGTGGTAATGAGGTTGAGGTCTCTGGAGCATGTGGTGCGGAGGGATTGTGATTTCTTTAGATGTAGCATTTCTAACAGAGCTAGGTCAGACATGGCTTTGTAAGTCAAGCAGAGATCACCTCTAAGTAGGTGATATGAGACAGAGAATAGTTGGAGTTTTTTGAGTCTGTCCATATAGGACAAGTGTTTAAGGCCTAGGATCATCTTTGTGAGGTACTTTTGAGGCCTCTCCAGTTGTTACAGGTGTCTAGGGAGGTACATGCCCAATGGGGCATTGTACTCAATGATTGGCCTAATGAGGGAAGAGTAGAGGGAGACAATGACCTCTTTCTTCCTGGATGCAAAATGGACATTGATAATGAATTTTCCTGTCTCCCACCATGACGTTTCACATCATACTTCTGATTAACATGTAGGGCTCATATGAACATAAATATGAAAATATGAATAAGTGACAACTTAATTGATTAAATTCTGTACTGCAAAACATTCTAGATGAACAATCTTAATGGCCATTTTGTTAATAATTCTGCGCACTTTCTAGTACTACATATTATTAATAGATATGTCACTTAGTTAAAGAAGCCAGGCCAAAAAAAGGTCTGAACACTATAAAGAGCTATGGGTGTGAACTGGACATATACAAAAATAGTATTATAGGCTTGAGAGAGTTAAGAAGTGAGATTGCATTGATCTGGTATAGATGGCCAAACGTGCTGGCAGTCAGTAAAGGTAAAATAGGGCAACATGAGGAACAACAAGTATGGCAGAAGCTACTATGGGAAATCAGTATGGTATCTGTGGTTAGCAGTTTCTTCTATTGATTACTCTCAATCTGTACTATCCTCCTGTTACTGTGGTGTAAGTTAATAAATGGGTGGTTGTTACTGGGAATGGTGACAGGGTTATCAGTTTACTACTGTTAGGCCTATTCTCAAAACTCAAAGCCCTGTATGACTTGACCAGATTACTAGGTAAAAACTCCCAGTCAAGGAATACCGCAGACAAATTAGGAAGGGTCTGTTTTACCAAAACCAATATTTTAAATGGAGACTTGCTAAACTACAGTTCTCATTTTCTAAGCTGTAGTTATCCCAGTACTAATTAACATTAAACAGTAAGATCGTTGGGGGGGGGGGGGGGCTGTAGAAAAACAAAATTATAATTTACTTTTATATACATTGCTTTCTGAAATAAGACAGTGGTTTCATTACATCAAAATATTTGACTTATGTATGCAAAATGTGATTTTTCTAACTATTCTAATGGCCAGTGCAGTGGTGCAGTGGTTAACGTTATCACATCACAGAAAGCGGTTCTCCAGTTTGATTCTCAGGTGGGGTGCCTTTTGTGTGGAGTCTGCATGTCCTCCTTGTGTTTACATGGGTTTCTTCCAGGTGCTTCGGTTTCCTCCCACATTCCAAAGACATGTGTCTGGAGCATTCCTTCCTAGGGCTCCACTGAAAATAGGCTCTATCCTAGTTGAACTTTCCCAGTCAACAAATGTTAAATAAATAAAAATAAATATTCCTTAACTGTAAGGATCCTAAAGGTATTCAGGTGGCAAGACTCTAGCTTTTGTTCCTCAACTCTACAATTCTTTACAGATATCATTAAGTCAAATATTGTATTTACACACTGTATACATAATGGTATATTCTACATTCAGAGGGACTATTATTACAGTTTAACTTAGCTTAATTAAAATGCAGTTTTACATATTCACCACTTTTCCTTCCCAGTCTATCATGTATTCTTTTTTTTTTGTAACTCCTCCCTGTCCTGCTAGTAACATCCTTCAGCTGTCACCAAATCAAGAGTCCAGAGTTGTCCAGCTAGGTCCTCCACGTTCTTCCTAATGCTCCATTCTCTCCTTATTATTGCTTCATCATATTCCCCACTTATCTACCTCTCTTCCCCTTTATTTAATACCTCTACCACCCCTCCTCATTTACGTTTTGTCCTACTTTCTGCCTTTCCATTCCCACCCATTAGGTTATACTAATCTAAAATTTCCCCAATGTCCTTTTCGTTGCATTCTCCTTTGACCAACATCTTTTCATGCCGCTGGCCAGTTTTGCATCCCACCAGTAATTTTTCATCTGGCACCATACCCTCACATTTTTAATATTTTACTGTCATTAATTTTATCCGTCTTAAAGGTTATTGCTGCTCACTCCTCATTCTCCACATCCAAAATTCCCTTTCATCACTACATCCAACATAGAGACCACCATATTCCGTGTTCTTTTTTCCTACATTTTCCCATTATTTTACTGCCTTCCTCTATATTTTCTTTGTTCAATTACAAGCCCACACCACATGGGTTGATTACACATCCCTCCTACTCCACCCTTTCAGCATTTATCTTACTTAGTTATATGTACCTTCCTGAGCTTGACTGCTATTGTATAACATCTGCATGAGTCTCTTACGTATATCAAAAATTCTCACTTTCCCTCTCCCTTTCAAACCATTACAAATTTCCCATTCTTCCTTCTACACTCTTTTAGCTCTATCCACCTATCTTCCTTCTTTAGTCAGTTCTTTAGTTTCCACATTCTTTCCTCTCCATTTCCTTTCCTGTGTCCTTATATATCCTATCCCCCTACCCATTTTTAGTCACTTTTGTTTTCTCAGTGGAAGTACTTCTCAATCCTTCTTCTTAACCTTCTGATTTTTTTCTGTCACAACCTTCACATACCTTTTTGACTGCCTTCCCAACCTGTTCATACGTCAGCCAGTCCTTTACCTTCACTCATTACTCCTGCATCATCTACCTGTTCATACTTCAGCCAGTCCTTTACCTTCACTCATTACTCCTGCATCATCTACCTGTTCATACTTCAGCCAGTCCTTTACCTTCACTCATTACTCCTGCATCATCTACCTGTTCATACTTCAGCCAGTCCTTTACCTTCACTCATTACTCCTGCATCATCTACTGGAAAGTCCTTACTGCTCAGATCCATCCTTTGTCATCATGTGCCCAGCCTCCTTAATCCTCCATTTATCTTACATTGGATGGTAGTCTTATGCACTTTTGGTGGAACCTTGCATTATATGACATTGTATACTCTGCTACATCTACCTCAATTCTAGCCAGTAGTGACCCATATTTGTTGTTGTTGTTGTTGTTGACAAATGAAGGGAGGACCCAAATCAATTCTCAAGATGCTTAAAATATTGTGAATCCTAAATGGTTCTCCCTCCTCAGAATCTCACTTGGGGTGAATTTGCTTGTAACCACTCTTGATTTATCTTTATTGATTTTATAACCTGAGCTTAGAAAATTCTGGAGATGGTTAAATAGTAGTTATCAGTTTCATTCAGGATTAGATAAATAAATTAAAAGGGGAGAGAGTTGGTATAATGGTTATGGTCCTTACCTCACAAGTACAAGATGCAGGGCTTGATTCTGGCCTCTGAATATCTAATTGTACTTCAAATATACAGTTACAGGAAATAAACCTTCATCCACAGATAAAGTGAGCAGAATGCTGACTCAAAATACATCGACTACACTTCAGCGAATGAATAGTGTAGTTCAATTATCTGTGTTCGGTATTGGGCACGGAGATCGCAGTTCAGTGAGGAATAGAGAATTAACCCATTTCCTCACTGTAATGCGATCTCGGAGTTGGTATATATAATTTGCGGGGGTGTGGGGGACACATTCCCCCCACATGGGAGTGCAGGGGGGCTTGCCCCCTTGCAAAATAGTAAAATAAACATACCGTTGACTAGGGAATGTCACGGTATGGTAAGCTGCATAACATCGGTGAATGACGTCACCTGCTATGTTGAATACATTGAACTACGGGTGTCAATGTATTCAGTTTCAACCTGGCTGCATTTTCGCCATTCTGGATTCAAGATTTCAGGTGGACCATGTGACTGGTTGAAATATGCAGTTTCAAGGTTTCAATAGTAAACCGTTCCACTGGCATGATAGGTTCATATCCCAACATATCCGTCACCTCTACATGCCAAGCAGAGTAGGAACCTTTCCACCTTTAAGGTAAACCTAAATAATTGGATGGGTAGCCTCACATTCTGCACCCCTAGTCTATCTTGTCTTGCTCTCTCTGAGGCTAAAGGTAACTTTCAAATAGGGTTTTGGCTAGGCTTGTAATGGTCTGCACACTGATTGCCTAATAGCTACCTATGAATCTATGAACATTTTCAAGGTATAAGTGTATGTGTACTTCTTGTTGTTTGAATTTCTGAAAGTGACATTGAGTAGCTCCAATATAAAACAAAAAGAATTGGGGAAAGAGAGCATTCTTGCCTACTTCTCTGAGTCAGAACAAAAGACCAAGAGAACCCCACAAGTCTTAACATTGACTTGGGTCCCTTAATATATGTCATATAA
Source organism: Protopterus annectens (assembly GCF_019279795.1). NCBI lineage: Eukaryota > Metazoa > Chordata > Ceratodontiformes > Protopteridae > Protopterus > Protopterus annectens. The sequence goes on along the minus strand of NC_056726.1, from coordinate 362,436,820 downwards.
CTGAGACACAACATTAACTGGCAGTCTAAAATGCCTTGTTTTATTTAGAGCCATCCTACACTTTCAAGCACCTCTTTGGCAATGAGATTAAAATGTACTTAACATCTTTGGCTTTTCACATGCATAAGTCATTGGCAAGCAAGTTTTAAATATGCACTCTTTACATATTGCCTTCTTGGATCTTTTTTAGTGGATAATACAAACTATTAACATTCCCATGTCAAAATTATCATTAAAAATTGCAGAAATGCCACTAACTAAATGGAATGTTTGACCTTACTTCTATTCCCATAATCATACTGCCTCCTTTCTAAGCTCCTTTACCTTCTATAAAACTTCTCCCAAAGAATAACTGTTCAAGGACAACAAAGCATGCTCTATCCAAAGGTAAGCCTGTTGCAAGTGCAATATTTGCATTTACCCACTGGATCTGTAAACTCAGGATAAAAATCATATTCTAACCTTACTAAACAAATGCAACCAAATAGAATAAGTAAATACAATACAAATTACTTGCATTTTTGAAATGCTTCCAGTGAGCAAGAAAATATTTCATATTTCAGCATTCTACATACATGTAATTTTAAACAAAGTGTCAGCTGTGGTAAAATGGGTCATATAAAAAAGAGAAAAGGTAAGATAGAGGTACACATAAAAGGCACAGGAGCTTTCTGATAAAAGTCTGCCAAAGATGTAATGATGGCACACCTGATCTCTTTGCTGTTAAGTTATAGAAAAAACTCAAAGCTATTTTTAAAGGATATGACAAAGAGTATGGTGAATAAGTAGACATGGGCTCTGCAGTGTCATAGACGTCAGCTGTATCTTCAAACTGATGACCATTACTGTAGTTAGATTCATACTGGAGAAAAGATAGCTGTGTTGGGCCAGATCACCAATTCATTGTGATATGATGGACAATTGGATTTGGCTGTTGTTATGAGGACAGTCTGTCCTTTTAAGAGAGAAACTGGCTGGGAAAGTTGACATTATACTGGAAACAAATTAAACAAACAAATCCGAGTATGGAGAAAGAGATTAGGTCAGTTGAGGAAAAGCTGAAATTGAATACAGACATTTTAAAAGGACAGATGTATTGTAAATGCATTTGTTTTTCCCAGATTGGATTTTTCTCCCTAGGGAATGTTCCCTACACTGCCACATAAAAACATGCTTTAACTGTTCTTCCCTTCTATAATAATTCTGTGCTATTCAACTTCCTTAGTGCACAACTGAATTTTAATAAAATAATGTGATATTTTGTTTAGAGTGTGTTGCAATGGCTGTTATGTCATTTTATCCATAACTTTTTAAGGATATTGGTCCAATAAATCTACATTTAAAGGATTTTGGCCCAGGAAAACTCACACAAGAAGACAATTTTAGCCTTTTGTTATTTCTGTCCCATAGTGTCATAAACATTTTGAGTCTTTGGGAGTTCACATTTCTTTTATATTGTAGTATGAGAGGGAAGAAACTTGATACCAGTGACAAAAAGACTGAATGAAGAGCTACCTCATCCTACTTCTTTAATAAAAAAATCTAGTTTGAACACAGTTTTATAGATGAAGTAGAAATGGTGTAATGGCAGTGTGCATAAAACATAAATCACACACATCAGAGAGTGGTAGTGAAAAAAGCAGACCCTCTGTTAATAAATTGCCAGCATTATCAGTAATACTAAGCACTGCCATTCTAAGAGGATGCAAAAATGCTCTTTGAGAAGGTAGGGCATGACATTCTCTTATTCTGAAGATAAAGAATACAATGTGTAAAGACAAAAGCATAGACAAAAATAAAATCATGACACCATAATTGCCCAACCAAGTCATTTTGGTTTCAAACAAAAATAAAAATGAGGAATAACTATTAGTTATTATACAATGACCCCCCATTAATATTCCAAAATGTGCACACTGATTGGTCAGCGTGCCCGTTGTAAATCAGACTTATACAAATGGAAAAGGGTCCGGTTGCCCGGACTTTTTCCATTAGTATAAGTCTTTTTTTTTTTTTTTTTTTTTTGTTACAGCAACGGAAAACAGAAGAACTTCGTTACTGTAATCTCGGTATGTTAAACGGGTTTAACATAGCGAGATAAAAAGCAACGGAGAGCTTCCTTTCTCCATTGGTTTTTTAAAGTTGTCTCACTATGTTAAACAGGTTTAACATAGTGAGACAGCTTTAAAAAAAGCAACGGAGAAAGGAAGAGCTCCATTGCTTTTTTTAAAGCTATCTCGCTATGTTAAACTCCTTTAGCATAATGAGACACCTTTCAAAAAGCAACAGAGATCTTGCTTTCTCCGTTGCTTCCACACACAGCTCTGATGTGCTGCGTAAGCATATGAATGCACAGTACATCAGAACTGCTGCAGAATACCAGACAGCTGCAGAAGGGCAGCACGGAGGCATTATACAATGCCATTATTTAAGAAAAGTAAGTATTTTTTTTTTAAATAATGTCATTGTATAATAGCAATAACCCACTTCTGGGTGTGGGTAATGCTGGACTTACCCATGGTTGTCTTTGTTTGGCCACTCGGGATTCGCCCTCATGACCAAACCACACCAACCATGGGTAAATCCATCATTACCCACACCTAGGCATGCATGGGTTATTGCTTAATGAAATAACCAGTTTAAATGTATTAAAATTAATTTATAAGAAAATGAAGCAGGACATAGACTAATAGAATTCTGTCGCAATAATTCACTAGTCATAGTAAGCACTCTCTTTCTACAGCATAAGAGACAGTTTACATAAGGCTAACAGCAGATTGTTAATACTGAAATCAAACTGATTGTATACTTTGACTTCTATACAGTCAGCAAAACCAAGACCTCAAGTTGATTGTGGCTCAGACCATAATCTTCTTATTGCAAAGTTTAGAATTAGTAATCCACAGAAATACACTGCACCAAATAATGAATTTCAGGTAGTCATCCAATAGAGGCTGTCAAATTAAAAAAATCCACAGGTCTCAGCTGTTCGCTTCAACAGTGTATTATAAAACAGACACACAGCACAAGAAATATCGGATTAAGCGCTTTCATCTCTTATCCAGAGACTTCATCAGAATCAATTACCAAGAAAGGAAATTCATTTAAATAGTCAACCTGTTGTACAAACATTCACTTCATTGGTTGAATATACAATTGGTAAATTGAGCATTCACAATTAAAGTGCACAAACTCTGCATATATATACTCAAACATATATTTATTTTTATAATAAATAACAATGAGCAATATATGTTTTTAGCTGTTAGGAAGTATATTTAAGTAATGGTATAGAAACATAGACAGAATGTGACATACTGTTTTACAAGCAGAGTTTGTGCACTTTAATTGTGAATGCTCAATTTACCAATTGTATATTCAACCAATGAAGTGGATGTTTGTACAACAGGTTGTCTATTTAAATGAATTTCCTTTCTTGATAATTGATTCTGATGAAGTTTCTGGATAAGAGATGAAAGCGCTTAATCCGATATTTCTTGTGCTGTGTGTCTGTTTTATAATAAACTGTTGAAGCGAACAGCTGAGACCTGTGGATTTTTTGAATTGGACAGCCTCTATTGGATGACTACCTGAAATTCATTATTTGGTGCAGTGTGTTTCAGTGGATTACTAGTTACGTGTTGTTTGTTCGGGGTGTCTCCTGAGGAATCCTTAATATGAGTAGCAACCACAGCAACAATGATAACAGCTCTTTGCTGTCTGAATTACTGAAACTCATTCAATCTTACTCGCAAAACGGCACTGGGAATACAGTCATTGATTCTGGTATTCCTTGTGCACAGAGCAGTCCCAAATTGGGGAGGGACTTGGCGGTGACGTCAGACGCTGAAGAGCTTGGAACTGTTAGACCAACAAGACAAGATGGAGACATCCGTAACATCTGCCAAGCTAGAGGAACCGGTATTGAGACCAGGACTACCTTTAATCGGGATATGAACCATGCCGATAGAGGCGATTTACAGGACCGTTATGGGGCATTGGACTTTCATTCTTGGCTGGACAATTCTTTTTCTACCACTAGGGATAGAAATGATTCCAAGCGCTCTAGACATGTGGAGCCATTTAACGAACAGTGTAAGAGATTTAAGAATTATTAAACTAAATACAAAACATTAGTTTTGGACAATTGGTATTTAATGCAATGTGTTAAAAACAATATTGTACCAAAAGGCTTACGTCTAATAAAATTTCCAAACAATACAGTTAAAGACTCTGAATTTTACAATGTGATTAAGAATATATTGAATGATTGTGGTATTTTAATTTTAAAAGCCATGATAAAAAATAATGAAGCGTTGATGGCAGAACATAAAATGACTATTGACAAATTATATAGAGATATTACTAATGATTTATTATTCAATGTAAATTAATATAAGGATGTGTATTACAGAGCTATGCAAGATGTTGATTTTACTATGCAAAAAAATCAAAAAAGGAAACTTGTTAAAATGGAAAGGGATTTACATGACTATGAGCAGGGTAGAGCATACCCGGTTAACAACAATATATTGATGGGTGGAAACTATAGAGGGGCACAAAAAGAAAGTTATAACAAAGTACAACATTTACGGTATCAATCTAAGTATGCCAATGGGGATGGGTTTACTTATGAGAATGAAGGAAATTTCGATGATGGTGAGGTTGAACATTTCTCTGACCACGGCCATCCCAAAAATCATTATTTATCTAGTTCCCCTTTAGGGGCAGAGGGCCCACGAAGATCGGAGAGAATACGTCAAAGGCAAAAACAACCGACTTATGCAGAAGCCACATGATATCCACATCCATACACCTAATAAGTAATAGTGAGCAAAGTGAAGTAGCCACACCTAATTTTGATCGAGCAATTGTACTTAGGAACTGTGAAACCATGATTGAAGAGATAAAAGGTTGCTCTGAGATAGAAGTTATTCAAGATAATATGCATATTTCTAGGAGATATCTTTCTAATAATTTTGAATTATCTTATAATTATGACACAAATGAGAGACAGAGTGATAAATATCGTGAAGTAATGCAAATCAAGTTATACCAGATATGTTTAATCAAGTAATTACAGGACAGAATGAAGAGAGACAAATAATTTATCAACAGCAGAATTTTACTATTTATAATTACACCGAATTACAGATAGATAAAACTTATTTTTCGCTATTTTTAAAAGGGTTTTCATTTGTACCAGTCGTGACTCCTAGTTTAGAAGACATTTTGATAGATATAAAGCTTTTTACCAGGAGTTTAAATCTGGAGCATTTATTAAAGAACAAACCCAAGGAATTGAATAGGAATAAGGCTTTGACTAGGAGAAGCACCTACAATCTCCCATTACATCAAGACATACATAATTTTGAAGTATGTCTTACTGGATTAGTCAGAATGAATTATTATAGTAATAGGAACAACCACTTCAATTTGTCTATGGATGAAAACAGATTATTAACACAGTTAAGGAATGATGAAAAAATACGTATAATGAAACCTGACAAAGGGGGAGGTGTGGTGCTGATGGAGCAGTGGGAATATACAGCCAAAATGTTACAAATTCTTGACAATGTTACACGTTATTCTTTAGTATCAAAAAATGAAGTGAATATTTCCTATAGGAGAATTGATCTCATTTTAGAAGATAATCCTATGCAAGGGCTTATTGATATGGACCTTTATCAATACCTTAAAGTTAGTAATCCAATTATTCCAGCTATATTCAGGATCCCCAAGGTACATAAAGGGATTCAAAATCTACCTATGAGACCAATTGTTACTTCTAAAGGCTCTAAAACACAACCTATGGCCATTTATGTTGATGAGAAAATTAAGAGGTTTCACAAGAACTATGAACATATACTTATCGACTCCTGGGATTATTTGGAGAAAATAGGAAAATCAGAATTTTTGCCGGAAGCTATCTTTTTAACAATAGATGTAAAAGATTTGTTCTCAGTTATTCATCATGATGTGGGAATGAACTAGTTTGAACAAATGATTACTGAATTTGGCTTTTTAACAGCCGATGAATATACTCTGGTATTGGAAAATATGGAGCTAGTTTTAAAATATAACATAGTCTTTCAGGGTGATATATACCATCAGTTGCATGATGTGGCTATGGGTTCTGCGTGTGCTCCCCTATATGCTAACATAGTCATGTTATATTGGGAAAAGCATTACATATTTGGAACATTGTTTTCACAATATATCCGGGAATATTATAGATTCCTGGATGATATTTTTATTGTTTGGGAGGGGAGTGAAGAAATGATTACGAAATTTATGGAATATTTGAACCAAACTACAAAATTTTTGGAGTTTACATATAAGAGTGACAGTATAGAAGCTAACTATTTAGATGTCACAATTTCAAAAGATAGAGATAACAAAAAATACAAATCCAAAATATACCGTAAGGACTGCTTCTCCAATTCATATTTGCATTATGACAGTGACCATCCATCCTTGTTGAAGAACAATATTATTAAAGGACAGATGGTTCGTATAGCTCAAATGATGTCTGATGAGGAAGAATTTTTGAAAGAAATACATTTTGTTCATGAGTTATTTAGAGATAGGGGATATCCTGATAGAATAATTGACCCAATAAAAGAAGCTATTATTCAAGGTTGGGGTGATACTTACAAACCATTGTTGAACAGTGGATTAATATCAAGGACTACAGATGAAAGTACTGGACTGTCCAAAGAACAAAACAATAAAGTCAATCCATATTTCATACTTACATATAGTAATAATATAGTATGGTTGAAGAAATGTATTAATACAGTGTGGAATATTTTTAAAAAGATACCATCTAATGTGGATTGTTTTTCTAGACCCTTAAGAATTAGTTATAGAAGAAATAGGAATTTAAAAGAAATATATGAACAAAATAAAGAAGAGACACCTAGAGGAGCAACTAATAGAGTTGGTACATTTAAATGTGGTAGATGTAAGCAATGTACATTTATGGCTGGCACTAAAGAATAATACATTTCTAGTATAAAATACTCAATGAAAGCCAAGAAATATTTTAGTTGTTATACTAAGGGTGTGGTTTACCTTGCCTACTGCATCAAATGTTGGGCATATTACGTAGGCAAGACGGAGAGATTCCTTAGACAAAGAATCTATGAACATATTAGAGATATAGATAAAAATGAGCATAATGCCCTATATAGACATAAATTGAACTGTCAGCAAGCGGAGTTTAGGTTTTGGGTATTGGAAGAAGTTTTATTGGATGAAAGAGGGGGTGATTGGGAAACAAAATTGGAGTTTCGAGAATTAATTTGGCAATTGAGGTTAGATGCTGTACATTTTCCTGGCCTCAATGACCATTTATCTATCACCCCTGTTCTTAAATTGAAAGCTTTAGACCCTAAAAGATATTAAATTTACATAGGGGGTACAATATAATAATAATAATAATAATAATAATAATAATAATAATAATAATAATAATACAAATTAACATAAAATAAAGTAAAATAATATAAAATTAATTTCACATAGATGATACTATGGTTAAGTAGGTATTTTATGCATTTCATGATTTTAGGACAGTATATTTATTTATTAATTTTTAATATATATATTTTTTATATATATTTTCTATATATCAGATATATATTTTTTATACATATTTTTCATGACTTCCACATATAATAATAAATAACATATATTTATTTTTACAATAAATAACAATGAGCAATATATGTTTTTAGCTGTTAGGAAGTATATTTAAGTAATGGTATAGAAACATAGACAGGATGTGACATACTGTTTTACAAGCAGAGTCTGTGCACTTTAATTGTGAATGCTCAATTTGCCAATTGTATATTCAACCAATGAAGTGGATGTTTGTACAACAGGTTGACTATTTAAATTAATTTCCTTTCTTGGTAATTGATTCTGATGAAGTCTCTGGATAAGAGATGAAAGCGCTTAATCCGATATTTCTTGTGCTGTGTGTATGTTTTATAATACACTGTTGAAGCGAACAGCTGAGACCTGTGGATTTTTTGAATTGGACAGCCTCTATTGGATGACTACCTGAAATTCAAAGTTTAGAATTAACTTAAAGAAAACAAGAAAAATGCACTGTCCTGTCAGATATGAGCTCAAAAATATTCTGGGTGAATATGTAGCGGAGGTAAAAAATAGATTTAAGGGATTACACGTAGTGGATAGAGCACCTGAAAAACTATGGACAGAAGTTCATGATATTATTGTGGAGGTGCCATTAAAAATATTCCAAATACAAAGAAGGTTAAGAAGACAAAATGGCTGTCTTTGAAGGCTTTACAAGTGTCCAAGGAAAGAAAGAGAACAAAAGGCAGAAGAGATAGGAAAAATATGCCAAACTAAATACAAAGTTTCAGAAACAGCAATGGTAGATAAGGAAAGATATTTAAATAAGAAATGCAACAATAGAAGAAGACAATAGAATGGGAAAAACAAAAGATCTGTTTAAGAAGTTTGGTAATATTAAGGGAAACTTCCAGTTAAAAAAAAAATGGGCATGATAAAAAGGCAAAGATGGAAGGAACCTAACAGAAGCAGAAGATATTAAGATGAGGTAGTGGGAATATAGAGAATAACTATATAAGAAGGACTATAACATCACTGATACATCTGATACATACGGTATGTTTTTTGATCTGGACACAAACACCAAGGAGAGTGAAGTTAAATGGACACTAGAAAATCTACCTAAGAACAAGACCTCAGACATTGACAGACTTCTAGCTGACTTGCTTAAACTCCTGCTAAATGATATGTTTGGGTCCCCTACAGATGATAAAATTTTAAAACTTCGACTTTCATATGGCCGAGACCATATGGTTGAAGTTTTAAAACTTTGAACGGTCTGAACGGAGATCTCCATATAGTGCAGAATGGGAAATTTTCCCTTTTCCTTGCTGTAGTGTGATCTCAGAGTTGGTATATTTAAATAGCAGGGGGTGTGGGGGGTGCAGGGGGTTTGCTCCCCTTTAAAAATGTCCAGGAACTTTTTTTGTGTGTTTTATTTTTTTTTTCAGGTGTTCAAACTTTTGAAATGCCGATCATATGGTCTCAGCCATATGACAGTTGATGTTTTAAGAGTTCAGTCATCTGTAGTAGACCTGATACTTTTACAGCATTGTTTAAAATTTGCCTGCAAATTTGAAAAGCATGACTGTGACCACTGGAATGGAAGAGTTCAATTTATTTTCTAATCACAGAATAAAGGACAATTCTCAAGAGTGCTGAAATTATCAAAAATTTGTTTCATTTGCTCAAGATCTTGCAAGATAAACTCCAGAATTATATGGACTGAAATCTGCCAAATGTACCAGCTGGTTAAAAAAGGGTCTGAGGCACCACAGATCAAATTGCAAACATCTGCTAGATAATGGATAAAGCAAGGGAGTTCCAGAAAAGTAGTTACTTCTGCTTTATTGAACCTTAAAAATTGGGGTTTCGGGTCACTTTATTGCCTCTTGAGGAACCTGTATGCAGAATATGGGATATCTGACTAGTTCACGATTGGGAAATGTGTCCAATAAGGCTGTATATCTCACCATATTTATTCAGTTTATGTGCTGAATATGTCATACAAAATCCTGGCTTAGATGAATCGGATGCTGGAATCTAAAATTGCTGGAAGAAATATTAACAGCCTTAGATATGGAGATGCTGCCATTCTAATGGCTGGAACTGAAGAAGAATAAATCACAAACATATTAATGGCGGTGAAAGCACAAGTCTGGCTCATTGTTTAACATCAAAAAACTATTTTTACCTAGTCCTATTAATTATTTGCAGACAGATGTGGAAGAAGTGGAGACAGTGATAACTTTTATTTTCCTAGGTTTAAAAATTATCTGTAGATGGTGACTTCATATATAAATTCAGAAGGAATTTGCTTTCTTGAAGGAAAGTTATGCCAGACATGATAAGATTTTAAAGAGCAAAGACATCACTTGTAAATAAAGGTCTATACAGTCAAATATATAGTAAAATATGGCTGTGAGAGCTAGACTATAAGTAAGGTTGTGCAATGGAAAAATCATTCTTTTTGAACTTTGATGCTGGAGGAAACTTTTGAGGGCTTTGAGGCTAAATCAGTAATTGCTAAAGGAAATAAATTCAGATTATTCACTGGAAGACCTGATAGTAAAACCAAAACCTAAATATTATTGCCACATTGTGAAAAGATAGGATTCATGAGATAAGAATGAAAGCAGAAGAAATATAGAGCTGCAGATGTTAACATAGATGGATAGCATTACTGAAGTAATGAACATGAATATGCAAGAACTAAAAAAAATTCTTGACAGGCAAGTTTAGCGTGCTAAAATCCTTGAGGTTATGAAAAGCCAAGTTTTGACAAAATAGCATTTTACAGTGTTGCAGGGTCATTAGTATAGCATAGAATATCAGGACTATGTTGTTTAGTTTATGGTTGCAGATGGCCTTTAAAGAAGAATTAGACAACATGTGAGAAAGTAGAACTACCATGTTAATGCAGTAAATGCAAAGATTCATCCAAAGTTTTTCAAGAATCAATAAACCATCTTTGCTATGAGGAAAATAGCTGAAAAAAAGAGATGGATAGCTGGGAGAAAGCTAGCATAACTAGTCCAGTTGGACACACCTGTCCTTCTTGAGGTTAAATAGACAATTTTATTCATTTGTGGGGGTACTATGAAGATACAATGAATCATAAAGTTATTGCATTGCTTAGGATAGAAAAGCTAATAGAAACTAAGTGGAGAAAAGACATTTTTAAAATTTGATTTAGCCTATCAAATGCTGCTTGACTATAAATCAAAAATCATATGACTATTAACATGCACAAAAAGGTTTGCTTGCCTTGTATAATTTGGGTTTGGCATAATGGTGTGTTGTGAACACAAGACACAGAGTTTGATTATATGTAATGGGATTTAACATAATGGTCGAAGTGTTTGCCTTACAAACACAAAGTACAGGTTTTGATTTTCAAATGAGCTAATTGGTTAAGCTTAAAATGGCCCACAAGGACAGGTAGCCTACTACTGACCTATTTCTAAGTTGGGAGGTTAGCATAATGGTTAAAGTCTTTACCTTGCAAACACAAGGTACAAAGTTTGATTCTCCTATGGCATAATTGGCTAGGATTAAAATTACCCACAGGGGCAGTTAGCTTAGTACTAATCTATGAACTATATAACTGGTGTCACTTCTGCACCTTCTATCTTCCAAGAAATATACAAAACTCATGAAGGACCTTGAATTAATAGTCTTCTTTTGTGATTTGTGTGATGGCCACCAATATGTGTCATCCCCACACTGGGCCAGTAAACAAGGCCTGAATCCTCACCACTGACACTGGAGAGGGACGTGCACTTGGAATACAAATGGATACACTCAGTATTTCTAGATGCAGACCTCTCTGCATCAAGTATAATTTCCTTTAAGAGCAAACAGGGAACACACTCAGACTGGGGTCTGGATGTCTGTTTATCTGTCTCCCTCCAGGTCCCAATAAGACTACCCACTGGTACAGCTGTAGGGTTAGGCCCTCAGCCAAGTGTCCAAGCCAAGTCCTCAAGCACCCTCTCTGTAAACCCAATGCTTCATGTCCCTGCCCCAAGTAGGTGACACACACACACGTTAAGATTTAATTTTCACACACACACATACACACTCACACACACACGCACACACACAGACACACACACACACACACACACACACACACACACACACACACACACACACACACACACACACACACACACACACACACACACACACACACACACACACACACACACACACACACACACACACCTGGGAAAGGCTGGCACAGATTACCCACTAACCAACTTTGCCCAGACTATAAGGTAGTTATCACTGCCACCAGTCAGTTACTATAAGGCTGTTAAACCTGTATACAATTATACTGTGTAATATTAATACTAATACAAATAGTAGTACTTCACTAAGATGACTAGGCCTTCTGGTGTGGCCCACAAAGTGTCAACAAATAAATATAAGTACTCTCAAAGGTTACATACTTTCTACAAGGACCAGCCCCAATAACAGTTTTAAATATATTTAATAATAAATAATAAAAGTACACGAAAATACTGAATATATATTCACAGTAAACCACAAAGTTCAGATCACAGGAAATATTGAAAAGAACATTGATGGACAGAGTCAGACAAATAAAGAAAAACAATATCTAAACTAAGCTTCACTATATTTCTTATTGAATCTAAGAGAATGTTACTGTTCCCTTGTTAAGATACTTGCTATCGCAATGCAAGATGCTGTGGGTGAGGGTCTTGCTAGTCAGGCTACCCAAACAGAATGCTCAATACTCTGAGATTTATCTTTGTAATATATAAAATATAATTTCCAAGAGGGCTGGCAGAATGACCTCATCTGGTCATCTGACTCTAGGCTCTCACAGTATTCCTTTTGAAGCTGAGACAGGAAGTTAGCACAGATGGCCACAGTACACATCCAAATGTTTATGGGAGAGCCTGGGGCCTCCCCTTTTTTCACTGAGCTAATGGACATCTCAGGTCATACTCAGCACTGTGGGGTGCCTTATAATGGTTTAACAGCTCATTTGCATTTTCTTACTTGTCTTAAAGTTAACATCTGCTATGCTACTATCCTTTTTTAAAACATATACATTTAATTCAGCTGCAATAATACATATACATTTCTCTTCATTTCAGCAGGGTGCACTGTTGATACATTTCAACACAAGCAAACCTCACAAATACATTTTCACCACAAGCATCTGTACAAAATCAGTTTGATATACAAATAGCATACAGTTCTAACACATTTATAACACAAGCATCTTGTATAAATCAGTTTGATATTCAAAGGACATACCATTCTTTAGAAAACTCCAGCTGGCTATGCTGGCACTTGCCTATATTATCAACCGCCCCTCAAAGACTCAACCTATTTTTTTCAAGTGACCCTTGAGAAACCTGGCTTGAGAGAAATAAGCTTATCTGGAAATATGATACCCCATTCCCTGTCTTGAGAGCTCATATGTGTTGGCATTGCTGAACCCACTACAGTGTTGTACTGTCATGTCATATGCCTGCAGTCCTAAGCTCCACCTTAATAACTTGGCATTTTGCTGGCTGTCTCTATGTAGCCATGTTAAGGGATTATGGTCTGTAACTACAGTGAATTTCCTTCTATACAGATAAGGCTGAAGTTTCTGCAGTGCCCATACTATCGCCAATGCATTCTTTTTCTACAGTTGCATTGCATTCCTCCATAGGTTAGAGTCTATAGCTGAGGTATACCACTAGGTGTTCTTCTCCTTCTGAGGTAACCTGGCTAAGTACAGCTCCCACCCCATGGTTTGAAGCATCCACCTGCACAACAAATTCTTTGTTGTAATCTGGACTGGCTAATACAGGGAGTCCTCCCAAAGCTCCTTTAAACTTCTGGAATATCTGCTCACATACTGGGGTCCACACTACCTTATCTAGCCTGTTTTTCCTTGTCAGGTCCATGAGGGGAGCAGCTATGGTACTATAATTGGGGACAAATTTTCTGTAGTATCCTGCTATCCCTAAGAATGCCCTCACCTGCTTTTTGGTAACCGGTGCAGGCCATGCCTGAATGGCTTCCACTTTAGCAGGTTCTGGCCTGATCTTACCACTCCCTACGCTATGTCCCAGGTGGGAGACCTCTGCCATACCCAACTGATCCTTACTAGGCTTAATGGATACAGGAAAAAAAAAATGGAGCCATGAGCACTTCATGAATTTGGTTTTGCAAAGACTTCAAGAAAGTAATCTAATGGTTAAGCATTTCCATATGTGAGTTTGGGAAGGAAAAAAGCAATATATTTGGCATGTGCTTTACAACCAAGGAATCTATGCTTCATCAAACAAAATTAAGTGAAGGAAGAAACAGTAATTCCTGCTAGTGTGAGCCAACTCAAAGTATTTTGGGGTTTATTAAACCACTATGTGAATTTTTCAGAGCGCAGTGTTATCTCCTCTGTACATACTATTGAAAGAATAATTATCTTGACATGGAAGCAGGAAGAACAAAAGCTTTCATCTTGAATGCTGACTGGATTTAGAAAGCTTTCTTGGGCACTAAAGAGAGATTATGACCAGAAGTCATCTGAGGTGATAGATGGTGAGATGAAAGGCTAGTACTGTTTTACCTGGTTAAATACTGTTTTATCTAGTTGAAATATGTCAGTCTTTCTTTTCTTTTAGGCATGAAAGACAGTCTTATTTGTGAAAACCTAATGTCATGCTTCTCTCATGAAGAAAATTAACATTAATTTCACTTTAATGTTACATAGGCCTCCCTGCATATATACCCTGACAGATGGCAACATTTAATTTACCAATTTTTGTTAATTGAGAAGTAATCATAAAACTGATTTCATGTGTGCTATGTTTAGTCCATTCAATTCAGAACGGAAAAATATCTAAACAGCAGAATGTAGGAATCAAACCTGTAAAGTAAAGGCTGCAACGTGTTTACAGCTTACTACATTCACATTTACACTATGCTTTCAATTTTTACAGTGTATTTTGCATTTGCTGATAACTAATAGACTCAGAAGTTAAGTTAAATAACATAATACCCGTACAGCAGCTATCTTACCTCACAAAATTTGACATTGTTTGCTTGTCAGGGCAATGATATCTTGAAACCCCAGAGTAGGTCTAACAGATGGAGAAATATGTACACATTTAAATATGTTTTTTTTAAATGCATGAGATACAACTGCACTTATGAAGTCACAATATGATCTAAATAGCATTGATAACATACATTAATACTGTTGTTTATAAGATGTTTGTAGCATTCAATGTACATTTCTGTGACTCTATCTGAATCAACAAACGGTTTTGTCAAAAATGCTTCACTTGTTCAGGGAAGAGGGGAAACTCTGTAGGGGTTTGAAAGGGAGAGGAAAAGGGACAGGTTTTGATATACAGCCTCAAAACAGATCATACTAAGTAAAGAGATGCAGGGTGAAATTTTGTTTTTGAAGCCTTATTGCAATGAATAAGAACAATAATTAAGTTGACTTCAATTAGATGTACATCCTTAACTTTTCATACATTAGACAATTAGTTAAAACTGATTATGGCTAGACTCTGAGGAAATTCAAAATGACAGACATGGTTTTCTCCATGTGGCTGTTTGAAAGAATGAGAGCAGTAGTCTAAACAAATCCATTGAATTTTACAAAGCACTTACTCCTTGCAGGTTTATAAACCCTACAGTCACTGGGCAGGTCAAACACAAAATGTACAGGAGGCAGAGCAGATAGAGTGCAGATACTCTAATTTTCAGGAATAGTTCTCGCTTTCAGAATCTGTAAAAAAATGTATATACTCTCAAGTAACCAGATAATTGGTGGTGAGCATTGACAGTACACACTACCCAGGCTAATGCTCCATGATTTTTTTATTTCATGATCATAGGGGGCATGATTGAAGATTATTAAATGATGCTCCTAGAAAGAGAGGTAATGTTTACAATAAAAAAAGAGAGGTAATGTTTACAATCAAACATCAGAGCTGTAATCAGATAGAATGTGGTTAATGGTATGAAAGACAGGCAAATGATCACTGATTTGATTTGTTGGGGCACTGTGTGGGAAAATGTGTGTGTGTGTGTGTGTGTGTGTGTGTGTGTGTGTGTGTGTGTGTGTGTGTGTGTGTGTGTATGTGTGTGTGTGTCTATGCATGAATGTGGGAGAGAAACAAACTGAAATACACTGTTATAATCATTATCTCTTTCACTTAACTACCGTAAGATATCAGATGTATACCCACTTGCAAAGTGGTTATTTTGGTGAGTGGGGAGGTAGGTTTTTTAGATTGCTAGAGACCATGTGAGTTGGAGAGGCAGGCTACATATGAAGACAACTGACTACTTATTTGGCTTCTGAGGGAGGGAGAGATAGAGATAGAGAGAGAGAGAGAGAGAATGTGTGTTTGTGTCTGTCTGTCTCTGTGCGTTTCTGTGTGTCTCTGTGTGTCTACGTCTATATCTATATCTTACATCTATATCAATATGCATGCCTAAGAGAAATGACTGTGGCCACTTGATCTTAAGTATTAGATTTATAGAAACTTGGATAGTAGTTATTTTGAGGAAAGGCACATGATGTCTGTGCAAGTGACTGACCACCATCACTTGTTTACAAGTAAACATTTGTCAGTCTGGTTTATGCTTTGGGTGGGAGAGGGTCAATTAATTTTCAGTGGAGGAATGAATTTGTGTATGAAAAAAATCACATATTTTATTTGCAGACCATTTATGTGACTTTTTTACATTCAAAGAAAGTAAACCCTATCTAGGACAGTAAGTATATAAACTCACTTCAAAATAGTGTTTGTGATATTTTACAAAAACAAAAAAAAAAGATGCATTCCATGTTTTGTCTTTCAAAACTAATGCTTTATTATTGTAATTTCAAATTATTCCTACTGCAAAAGTCTTCAGATTCATTTCACAACAAATATGCACATTTTTCATATTTAATGAAGCCAAATATGTAATAGACTCATACGTATATTTTGCTGCTACAACATAAGAACAAAAGCCACTATTTATTATTTTATAAAAGTTAAGTTTTCCAATTTGAATTTTCAGGCAGAAAACAGAAAACATTACAAAGAATTGTGAACATGTACTCAAAAATTCAGCATTCAGCTGTTCCTTTTCATCTGCCCTAATACAACCTAAATACACTTTATAACTTAACATCCAGATTTATTGCTCAGACATTTTACTAGAAAAAGTCAAAGCATTTCAAGATATGGCCATTTTAATAGATATCAACAACAGTCCTACATGGTCATTAGAATATTTTAGGCTGCCAATCTGCATTATACTTTGGTTTTATTAGGGGTGGGTATATGATAGTATAACATGGTGACAGGTACAGTACATGTCAAGAATATATCCATACAGAACTGCCATTACATCAGAAGTAAAAATCCTATACATTTCTCCTGGACAAGAACATTTTTTGCCACTGGAAATTATTAACAATCAAGGAGCTTGTGCTTACAGTGGAAATATGGTGTGGCCAGGTTCAGCAGTAAACTTCATTTAAACCTTTAAGGGTTGAGTTGCAGTTGTATGTATTTTGCACCTACATACTCATGGATGATTCCTTGTACTTCTTTTTAAGAAATGTGGAAAGAGAATTGACACATGGTCCTTTATGGAAATCTACAAAATGAAAATTTTATATGCTTTTGAAAGTGACAGGTTGTATTATTTCCATTCAGGAAAGGTACAAAACTTCTTTTCAAGTTCAGAAATGAAGTACACCCCAACTATATATTGATTGTGCTATCATTACATCAAAAATAAAAAGGCATACATATTTTTTTCTGGCTGTGTATTTTATCATGGAAATGATGACACCATCAACACTTCCTAAACTGACAGTACTGACAATGGCAATGTGAACAAGCCGCCTTCATTCTTGAGATAAAGCTAAATGCTAATAGTTAACACACACACACATGTATTTATATATGAAGCACAAAAGACTGACACTAAACATTGGCTGGAATTTTTCCCCATTTGTTAAAAAGCTAGTAATATGATGCTCAAAACTGCAGGACAGTGGAGTTGTTTTTTTGCCTTTTACCCACTCTGGTGCAAACCTGGATCTGGTATATATAATTAGCATGGAGTGTGAGTACTTCTTTTCTTTATGCATTTGCGGATGATATTTTGAGATTTTGCATTTTGATGTTAACCATTTGTGTTTTTATATTCAGAACCTTTAATTTTCTGAATGTATTCCATATATACATATACACACATACATGTATGTGTGTATGTGTGTGTGTGTGTGTGTGTGTGTGTGTGTGTGTGTGTGTGTGTGTGTGTGTGTGTGTGTGTGTGTGTGTGTGTGTGTGAGAGAGAGAGTGTGTGTGTGAGAGAGAGTGTGTGTGTGTGTGTGTGTGTGTGTGTGTGTGTGTGTATGTGTGTGTGTGTGTGTGTGTGTGTGTGTGTATTGTTGGGTAATGGCTTAACTGAATTAAATATAAATGTCATAATGTATAGACTTACCATTTTATTATTTTTTTAGTTTAGTTTAAGAAAAAAGTGGAATTAGATTGTAGTTGCAATGTTATAGAGCTTGTGGGGTTCAGTGGTGTTAGATTCAGTTTATGTTGTGTTTCTAGGGGTACTTGAAGTTACTTTTGCAGAGCTGCCAGTCTGTGTGATTATGGGACAGTGGAGAAAGGGATGTTCCCCTTACTTGAACTGTTATACAGTATCAGAGGTAGCATATTTTAAGTTGCAGGTTTGGAGTGGATGTCAATGAATATTTAGAATGCATTAACTACCAGTGAATTTGTAAGCCAATAGTAGTGTGCTATGGAGTTATCTCAGCAAGGTGATTGTAATGCAATTAATACAAATGACTTATAATTAAATGTGTGGCTTGCTAACAAGTTTTCTTTTACTGTGAGTTCCATATTCTGATAACATAGTGTATTCACAATTCTATTTGTTGAACTATAAAACTCTTACTATGGATAATGTGCACCTAAAAGAATGTATAAATGTGTGCGTAGTGCTTAAAGGGCTCCTACTTTGGAAGTTCCTGAACAATGTTTGTGAGGGTTCAGACTTTCAACAAGAGTTGCTTACAATATTTGACAGGGCTGATATGGACATTATGAGGGCCATAATTAAGAATAATGATAGAGAAATGGAAACATTGTTAACCTGTATAGAGCTTGTTAACCATAAAATAACTAGTGATTTACTATTTACGGTCGATGAACACAAGAAAAAATATTTTTCTATTAGGGAACAAGTGGACAAAAAATGCCAGGTAATTTATAATAGGAGAATAAGGAAATTAAAAAAAGATAGGGTCAAGGATCAGGAAGATCATTGCCATTCCAAACCCAGGAACAATGATAGTCATTTCCAAGAAGGAGGTGGGACATATGATGAAGAGGTGAATCCCATTATGTTTGTAAACATTTTCAATAAAAGGTCATATTCCATATGCCAATTCTCCTTTAACAGTTTTTAGTAAAATTATCAGAGAATCATACATAGATACTCAGGTATAAATGCATCATAATGTGATTACTAGATATGCTAAATTTAGGCCTCACCACAATGTTTATGACCCTTTAGAGTATCCCTCCCTTCGGAGTTCCAAGAGATTGAGAAACAAACCATCCCCACAATATCAACCCAGTTATTGGAAGAGCAAGAGACATACAGGATTTCAGTAAATTATGATGCCCCAGTAGTAAATATTAAGAGAGAAGCCAATAAGCTAACATTTAAAGGTTATAATATTCTTAATTATAGTACTTTAGATGTTAATGAAGCACATTTTGGTTTATTTTCAAAAGGATTCAATTTTATACTGAAATGGAAATGTGACATCAGTAAGTTGATAATTGATATTAAATTGTTTATAAAGAAAAAGAATTTAGAAATATTTGTGGTAGTGGCAATGCTATTAATGGTAGTAATGAGTTGAGGAGAACAAGTACATTTAATCCACCTTTATATCCCCAGTTAAGGAATTTTGAAATTTTAGTTGAGAAATCACTTAGGGAAGGTGTTATGACCAATAAATTCTCCTCCAATTTATCAAGAGAGGAAAGGATGTTATTAGATGAGTTAAGAGAGAATAAATACACAAGGGTAATTAAGCCAGACAAGGGAGGAGGAAAAGTACTTATGACCAAGCCCATTTATGAGGCTAAAATTATGGATTTATTACAGGACACTAATAAATATGATCGGGTCTCGAAGAATGAGATTAATATAGCTTATAGGCATAATTATTTAGCATTAAGAGACCTTTTATTGGAGGGTCTTATTGATCACGAGTTGTATTCATTTTTACATAATGAGAAACCCCATGTATCATTAATTCTTAGAATACCCAAGGTACACAGACATTTAATAGATCCCTCCTGAAGGCCAGTAGTATCTGCTTAAGGCTCAGTGACTGCCCCTCTAGCTAGATTTTTGGATATTAAATTTAAAAGTATCCCTATGCATGACAAGAATGTACTGAAGGACTCCTCGGACTTTTTCAGAAGTGTGAGATCGGAATTAATTCAAAAACAGATATTGGTTATTACCACTGATATAATAGATCTGTTTAGTTGTATCCCCCATGAGCAGGGCCTAGAATTTTTATTTTATTTATTTATTTTTATTTTATTTTACATTTGTTGACTGGGATAATCCGACTGGATACATGTCCATTTTCAGCGGAGGCCCGGGGAGAAAAGCTCCACGTATACAAATTATTACATAAACATAAGGTATCTTTTATTACATAGGAAACATAAAAATTGAAATATATTACATTGAGTGAAGAAGACATGTGTAATTTTAATCAGAAAACTTATATCTATTTCAGCTCGCCCTTAATTGTTTTGGAAAATTTTCTTATGGTGACTTTCATGTTTGTTTAGAACTCATGGAATTAGTGTTGAAATATAATATATTTTTTTAAGGGGAATTTTTCCAACAGATCAGTGGTGTAGCCATGGGAGCGAGGTGTGTCCTAGCATATGCAAATATAATTTTAATGATTTGGTAACATAAATATATTTTTAATTCAGAATATAAGGTTTGCTGGATACTTTATAAGCAATTTTTGGATGACACAATTATTTTTTGGATAGATACAAAACAAAGATTTATGCAATTTCTTACATATATTTTTGACACCACTAATTTCTTGCATTTCACCAACAATATTGATTGAGAAAAGGTGAACTATTTGGAAGTAACGCTTTTTAAGCAAGACGGAAGGTATATGTCAAATGTTTATAGAAAAGAGACATACTCCAACTCTATCCTTCACTACACTAGTGCATATCCATTCCATCAGAAAAGGAGTACAATTAAGGATCAATTTGTCAGAATTAGTATAATGACTTCTGACAATCAAGTTTTTCATAATGAGTGTGAGATCCTGATGAAAATGTTTATTGACTGTGGTCACCCTGAGGACCTGGCAGATGGGTCCATGCGGAGGTACATGAAAAATATAATGACAAATTTAGTTCCATTTTGGGGAAAGGCTCAAACAATGGTGAATGTACTCTAAATATGGGTATTTCTGATGATACCCCTGAGAAACTGAATGGGTTTGAACAAGCATTTGTAACTCAGTACAGTGGGGATGCAGGTGTGATTAGGAGAATTATGGAAAGCGAATGGCAAAGATTTGCCATTTTGACAAATTTGAGAGGTATTTTTGGTACACCATTTAAAAGTGTTTTCAGGAGAGGTTTAAACATCAAAGAAATATTGGAGTGCAATAACAAGGCCATTAACAATAATAGTAAAAAAAGATGAGGTACTTTTAAATGTGGTTCTTGTTCACAGTGCGTACACATTTCCAACACTGAAGGAATTGTGATAGAGGCTAGAGATAGATATAGACCTGCTAATTCCCACTTTACATGTGACTCAGAGGGCGTAGTTTACATAGGAAGGTGCAATATGTATGCTTATTTTGCCTCTTTGATTTATTAAAATCATACTTTGGAAATGTGTCTGTTAGCTTGGTCTTCCAGTGCTATTTTTTGGATTATTTTTATATTTTGCACTTTCACCCTTTTGACTGTCAACTGTCCAATAGTAGTGTGCATTTACATATACATATATATATATATATATATATATATATATATATATATATATATAAATATAGATATATGCACATGTGTGTGCATATAGTATACACACACACACATGCATACACATACACACACACACACACACACACACACACATAAATATATATTTATATATATATATATATATATATATATATATATATATATATATATATATATATATATATAGGTTTACTATGACTTACCCAAATGGCAGTCAGTCGAACTGACGATTGTCGAAGGAGCACTTAAGCAAACCAACATAGTTTGAGCATGTATGATTGAGTTGCATGGTGCACTCGACCTTTTGACAAGCGACATACTGACAATGTGAAGGGAGGTCGTGCTTCAGTGAGGAACAGGGAATTAGCCCATTTCCTCACTGTATGCGATCTCAGAGTTGGTATATTCAATGTGTAGGGGGTGTGGGGGGTGCAGCCCCCCACATGCAGAGTATAGGGGGTGTAGCACCCCTGCAAAATAGTAGAATTAATGTGCCATTGACTGTAGAGTTCAATGGTACGTTAATGTGCAGAGCAGGAGGTGAGTGACATCACCTCCTTCTATGTCGAATACATCAAACCATGGTTGTTGATGTGTTCATTTTTGCTTTGGTTTCCTATTTGAAATTTCATATTCAGCATTTCAGGTTAACATTTTCCATTGTCGATCGAAGCTGATTCGAAATTTCAATAGTAAACATATATATATATATATATATATATATATATATATATAAGTTTACTTTCTTTCCGGCTTTTTTTCCCGGTTAGGGGTCGCCACAGCGGAACTCCGGTCCGCTAATGATTGGCAGTCGATTTTTATGGTGCTGTGTTGACAGCCCGATGCCCAACTTTCAGCGAAGGCACGCCCATTCACGCATGTCTCCAGACAGAAGACGCTTTAGCTGAGAATCGAAAGGGACAATGTCTTTACTGTGAGGCGACAGTGCTACCGCAGCACCACAGGCCTATATAACCTAACACTTATAACTTTCTTTGCATAATTGCAAGACACTGGTGATAGATCTGAAGGTTCTTTTTACATTATGATCTTGGAATAACACTTGCTTAGATTGAGGTATAGCCACATATAATAACAAAGTTCTTATTTAACACACCATGCTTAGTAGGGTAGGATGCTCTATAATATATGCATTAAGATTTTTTACTTGTGCTGAAAGTTAATATTCTCAGACTAAGAATGAGGCATTAATTTTGAATGTTGGAGACAGGAAGTTTCACCAGTGCTTGTGAGGGAGGAACTTTAAAACTGTTGACAGACAACAGACCATTGTTCTCCTTTGTTTGGAAATAAAATGTCTATGTACCTTGTCTGTTGTTCATATTCAAAGATATTTCATTATCCTATCAACTTATGCCTATAGAGTATTGTGCCATTGAAGTACACAGCAATAACAGAGGACTATCATGATTTGCTTTGCATTAAATCAATATTAAAAAAACAAATGCAGGGTCAGAGAGCATGCATATGCCTGAAACTAATGTTAAAAAGACACATGCAGTGTAAGCATATATATGCCTGAAACTAATATTAAAAAACAGATGCAATGTCAGAGAGTATGTATTCACCAGTAGCTATTACTTTAGAGTATCTCTTCTAAACACAGTATGTATATATATATATATATATATAGAGAGAGAGAGAGAGAGAGCTCAAGTGATGAGGATTGACAATTATCTCTCAAAGGGTATGAAGACTGTTGCTGAACATTGTCTTTCTAAAGTAGACAAGACTCTAAGAATGTTTCATATCCAAGGATTTGAACTAATTGCTGAATGAAGATGTATTTCCCTGGGTGTCTGGATTTATTGTGCTTGTAGCAGTGAGAAAACAACTTTATACTAGTACCTAGGACTAGTAGAAATGAAATATTTAGCATGCAAATGTCTAGTAACATAAACTAGATGATAACCATCATAAATTTTGAACATTTGGTCCTGGTGGGGGAGTGGGGGTGTGATGCTGCCAAACTGACCAAGGTAGACCAGAATTCCTTATGTTGAACAATAGTTGCTCAACTTAATTTCTCCATGTGTTTTAGTTTTTTATTAATTTAACATATTTACAATATATACACAGAAAGGAAGAAATTCAATACCCCATAGTGTTATACAGTGTTAAGAATACACTGAATCATCAAGGTAATCTTATACAATTAACACATTAAATGTTTTGGTATATTAATACTAAGATTTCAGGGTTATCCCAACCACTAAAAGTCTTAGTATGATTTATAGAGCTTATTCTGATCACTTATTTTTTCAGTTTTACATAGTGCTTCTGTTAAATTTAACAATTCTTTGAATGCAGGTACTGAATTTTATTTTCAGTTTTTTGTAATAACTTTTGTAGCTACTGCCAGGAGACTTCAGAACATTTTTGTTGTTTGGCTTTAACAGATAAAAGAGGTGGAACATTCATTAATATTTTTGATATAATTAAAAACAATTATCAGACCATAGCCCTCCTTATCTCTTCCTAATATACATTTATTTTTTCACAATCCATAAACATGTGTGTGTCCATTCAGTTTTCACATCTTTACTACATCTCCAACAGACTGAGGAAATCATTTTAGTAGGCCTAGCGATTTTATAGGGAGTAACAGACATTCTATGTATATATTGCCACATAAAAACTTGCCAGTATGAATTTAACTAAGTGATTTAAGCAGCAACATTTGATTCGTATCAACTATTGAGTCACTCAGTCCACTACTATCTAAAACGTTTCAGAATTTTGCATTGAAATTATTTATTTTTATTTATTTTCCATTGGTTTACCGGGTTAGTCGGACTGGACACAAGGTGACCGTTTTCAGGGAAGACCCAGGAGAAAAGCTCCAGATACATAGTAAAAATTTTAAAATAATAAAAATAATTAAAAAATTATATAAACATAGCTATTTTGTACAAAGAGCATAGAACAAAAGGAGTAAAATCAGAGTTTTACAAATGATGCAGCATACAGTGGTTGGAATATTGAGAAACAATTAAACAAGATATTATACAGCAAGTGTTCAATTGCTTGAATATAAATTCAAAAAGAAGTTTCCATAGACAAACAGGGCCATAAACTAGAAATCATAACTGTAAAGTATTATTTATAATTAAGTTATATAACTTTGACAGACGTCCTTCGTAAGTCAATTTAACTTTGATTATAGGATTCATGTATGCATAGTATGGGGGAATAGTGTTCTGTTACTCCATTCATAGGTTCATACTAGGCTATCTGCCCTAGGGCATTTATAAGCCTAGCCAGAGTGTGTTTGGCTTTCACCACCCATTTTAAATAAATTTTGCTATGCCCTTTTTCGAGGTTAGTATACTGTGCCTCTGTCTAACAGTGACACAGAAGTGATACCCGGGGTAAACCTACTATCTCCCATCCACTCATCAAGATTCCTCTTGAAGAGAGTCAGTGAGGGACTCTGCCTAACCTGGACTGGGATTTTATTCCAGAGTGAAGGGAGCCTCTGGGTTATGAATCTGTCCCTCCAGCATGTCCTATTTATTTCAGTGCTGAGGTTCAAGTCTCTCGAGCACGTAGATCGATGGGATTTGGATTTTCTGAGGTGTAGAATGTCCATTAATTCTGGGTTGGACATGGCTTTATACGTCAGGCACAGATCGCCTCTGAGCAGGCAGTATGCCACTGAGTAGAGCTGGAGTTTCTTTAACCGGGCAGCATATGACATCTGTTTGAGCCCTTTGATCCTCTTGGTGAGGTACTTTTGGGGTCTTTCCAGTTGCTGCAGGTGCCTGGTAAGGTACATCCCAAAAGGGGCATTTTACTCAATTATGGGCCTGATGAGGGATGAGTAAAGAGGCACGATGACCTCCCCTGATCTAGATGTGAATCTCTTCATGATTAGGTGGGCTATATAAAATGTTTTTCTAACCACTTTGGCCACGTGGTTGTCAAATGAGAGATTGCTATCAACTTGGGTCCCCAGGTCCCTAATTACTTCTTCCATACTTAATGGATTACCACCTATGTGGTAATTTGTGGGCACTTTGTTTTTGCCAAAGGGGATGACTATACACTTCTTGGCATTTAGCTTGAGGCCATGGCTCTGGCACCAGTTGTCTGTTTCTATGAGGCCCCTTTGGAGGATGCTTGTGTTGGCTGGAGAGTCGATTATAGCGCCCAGTTTGCAGTCATCTGCAAACTTGGTCAGCCACAGTCCTTCCGTGTTGGCCTGTACCTCCGAGAAATATATACCGAACAGGAGAGGTCCCAGGACTGAGCCTTATGGGACACCACTTGTAACTGGTTTGGAGTCTGACATGGCTCCAGCAATTCTAACCATGTGGGTTCTGTCCTTGAGCCAGTTTGCAACCCATCTAGTGACATAGGGGTTTATATTTAAGCTGGTGAGCTTATCTATAATGCCCTAGTGGGGTATTGTATCGAAAGCTTTTGCGAGGTCCAGGTAGGCTGTGTGGACGACCTTCCCCTCGTCAATGGCCTTGGTAACTGTTTCAAAGAAATCGACCAGGTTTAAGAGGCAGGATCTGCCCTTAACAAAGCCGAACTGGGTAGGATCCAGTGTCTGTAGGTCCCCAATATCTTTTTTTATGAGGTCCATGATGATCCTTTCCATAGCTTTGCAGACCAAGCTAGTCAGGCTTATGGGGCGATAGTTTCCAGGATCCGTTGAGGCAACACCTTTGTGGAGAGGGACCACTGTTGCTGTACGCCACTCTTTGGGTACATATCCTGTGGTAAGGCTGAGATTGAACAGTAGTTTTATGTTTGGGTTTAGCTCTTCTTGGAGTTCATGTAGGGCCAGCCTGGGACACCGTCTGGTCCCATTGATGCTGTATTTTTTGCTTTGGAGAGGGCGGCTTTTACCTGCGCATCTGAGATGTCAGGGGGGCAGCACTCTGCTGGGATAGATATTTGCCCTTTTGGTGGGGAGTTTGCACTGAACCTGTCAGCTAGGATGTTGGCAATGTCTGTGGGTTCGGTGTATTTTTTGTCATTTTGGACCAATTCTGAGCATATCTGGGAATTCCCACCCAGGTTCCTAACATAACTAAAGAAAGCCTTGTGATTATCCTTAGTGTCCTGTGAAATTTTTCTCTTGAAGCTGGCCTTAGACGATTTTATGAGTGCCTGTAGTTTTTTGCTAACACTGATCAGAGATGCCTTCCCTTTTTGGGATTTTGCTCTATCATGTAGTAGCTTCCTCCTTCTATTGTATAGTTTGTTTATGGCTGGGGTCCACCAGACAGGACGTCTGCCTTTGGAGGATTGGGACTTGGTTTTATTTGGGATTGCATGATCCATGCATTCCTGAAGGTGTTCATAGAATGCGTTTATAAAGGATTCTGCGGTCTGGGCTGTATTTTTCACAGGCCCGGGGGCTTTGAAGGATTCCACCTCGGTTTTGAGGAGTGTGAAATTTGCTTTAGAGAATTTTTCACTGTGATTTTCTGGGTAGGGGGTGGAGTTGGAATGTGAATATCCAGTGAGATTAGTTTATGGTCTGATCTTACCAGTGAGGGATACACTTCTGATCTGGAGCATAGAGTCCCCATGTTGGTGATGATCAGGTCCAGTATGTTTTCCCCTCTTGTGGGAGTGGTAACAAGTTGTTCCATAGCGTTTGAGTTTATAAATTCTAGGAACCTTTGAGCTAGGGTGTTGGAGCTAGAGTAATGCTCCCAGTCTATGTTTGGGTAGTTGAAGTCACCCAATATAATGGTGTTTGGAGAGACCTTCATATTTTCCAGTTTTCTCAGGAAGGCCGAGTGGGGTTCCTGTGTTTGGGAGGGTGGTCTGTAGCAGGCTATAAACTGGAAGGCAGTTTTACCCACTGTTAGTTGCACATGGATAGTCTCTGATGCTTCGTGCTGTGCCACCAACCTGGAGGTGTGGGTATCTTTGACGAATATTGATATTCCCCCTCCTTTTCTGGTTCGGTCCAAGTTTTGGGGCCGAAAAGCGTGGTATGAGGTATAACCTGGCAGTGCTGGGGTGCTCTCGGGAGCCTTGAACCAGGTTTCTGTTACTGCACAGATATCGATGTTCTCCATGCTAAGGAGAGTTTCGAGTGCATGCATCTTGAGGTTTAGACTTCTGGCATTGAGTAGCATTACTCTTAGTTTCTTATCCCTTGTGATACCTATGGAGGTGGGTTTGTCTTTTGAGCCTTGCCCAAAAAAGGCACTATGGGGTAGCAAGAGCCTTTGCCAATATCTGAAAGCCCAGGGTGACAGGTGCAAGCTGTCCCTAGTGAAGCATTGTGGCTTGTCGAGCATGTCATCCCAGGCTGACAGGCATTGATCCCCTTTGAATGATACCAATACTTAAGCCAATTGTTGAAATTGATCATCTTGTCTTCATATTGTGGCATCATTCTTGGTGAGGGTAAGATGCTACTCAAGGTCAGGGTCATACCGCCTGGGTCACATGCTCAGAGAGCTCCTCTATGTCTCTTTTCATGTAGTCCAGGAGGTACGTCTCAGGTCATTCACACCAGCATGGACAATGACAGAGTCATATTTGTACTTGCCTTGGAGTGACCTGTGTGCTTGTGTTATGTGACGGATCCTAGCGCCTGACAGGCAGCTCACCGTGACCTTCATGATTAGGTGGGCTATATAAAATGTTTTTCTAACCACTTTGGCCACGTGGTTGTCAAATGAGAGATTGCTATCAACTTGGGTCCCCAGGTCCCTAATTACTTCTTCCATACTTAATGGATTACCACCTATGTGGTAATTTGTGGGCACTTTGTTTTTGCCAAAGGGGATGACTATACACTTCTTGGCATTTAGCTTGAGGCCATGGCTCTGGCACCAGTTGTCTGTTTCTATGAGGCCCCTTTGGAGGATGCTTGTGTTGGCTGGAGAGTCGATTATAGCGCCCAGTTTGCAGTCATCTGCAAACTTGGTCAGCCACAGTCCTTCCGTGTTGGCCTGTACCTCCGAGAAATATATACCGAACAGGAGAGGTCCCAGGACTGAGCCTTATGGGACACCACTTGTAACTGGTTTGGAGTCTGACATGGCTCCAGCAATTCTAACCATGTGGGTTCTGTCCTTGAGCCAGTTTGCAACCCATCTAGTGACATAGGGGTTTATATTTAAGCTGGTGAGCTTATCTATAATGCCCTAGTGGGGTATTGTATCGAAAGCTTTTGCGAGGTCCAGGTAGGCTGTGTGGACGACCTTCCCCTCGTCAATGGCCTTGGTAACTGTTTCAAAGAAATCGACCAGGTTTAAGAGGCAGGATCTGCCCTTAACAAAGCCGAACTGGGTAGGATCCAGTGTCTGTAGGTCCCCAATATCTTTTTTTATGAGGTCCATGATGATCCTTTCCATAGCTTTGCAGACCAAGCTAGTCAGGCTTATGGGGCGATAGTTTCCAGGATCCGTTGAGGCAACACCTTTGTGGAGAGGGACCACTGTTGCTGTACGCCACTCTTTGGGTACATATCCTGTGGTAAGGCTGAGATTGAACAGTAGTTTTATGTTTGGGTTTAGCTCTTCTTGGAGTTCATGTAGGACGCAGCCTGGGACACCGTCTGGTCCCATTGATGCTGTATTTTTTGCTTTGGAGAGGGCGGCTTTTACCTGCGCATCTGAGATGTCAGGGGGGCAGCACTCTGCTGGGATAGATATTTGCCCTTTGGTGGGGGAGTTTGCACTGAACCTGTCAGCTAGGATGTTGGCAATGTCTGTGGGTTCGGGTGTATTTTTGTCATTTTGGACCAATTCTGAGCATATCTGGGAATTCCCACCCAGGTTCCTAACATAACTAAAGAAAGCCTTGTGATTATCCTTAGTGTCCTGTGAAATTTTTCTCTTGAAGCTGGCCTTAGACGATTTTATGAGTGCCTGTAGTTTTTTGCTAACACTGATCAGAGATGCCTTCCCTTTTGGGATTTTGCTCTATCATGTAGTAGCTTCCTCCTTCTATTGTATAGTTTGTTTATGGCTGGGGTCCACCAGACAGGACGTCTGCCTTTGGAGGATTGGGACTTGGTTTTATTTGGGATTGCATGATCCATGCATTCCTGAAGGTGTTCATAGAATGCGTTTATAAAGGATTCTGCGGTCTGGGCTGTATTTTCACAGGCCCGGGGGCTTTGAAGGATTCCACCTCGGTTTTGAGGAGTGTGAAATTTGCTTTAGAGAATTTTTCACTGTGATTTTCTGGGTAGGGGGTGGAGTTGGAATGTGAATATCCAGTGAGATTAGTTTATGGTCTGATCTTACCAGTGAGGGATACACTTCTGATCTGGAGCATAGAGTCCCCATGTTGGTGATGATCAGGTCCAGTATGTTTTCCCTCTTGTGGGAGTGGTAACAAGTTGTTCCATAGCGTTTGAGTTTATAAATTCTAGGAACCTTTGAGCTAGGGTGTTGGAGCTAGAGTAATGCTCCCAGTCTATGTTTGGGTAGTTGAAGTCACCCAATATAATGGTGTTTGGAGAGACCTTCATATTTTCCAGTTTTCTCAGGAAGGCCGAGTGGGGTTCCTGTGTTTGGGAGGGTGGTCTGTAGCAGGCTATAAACTGGAAGGCAGTTTTACCCACTGTTAGTTGCACATGGATAGTCTCTGATGCTTCGTGCTGTGCCACCAACCTGGAGGTGTGGGTATCTTTGACGAATATTGATATTCCCCCTCCTTTTCTGGTTCGGTCCAAGTTTTGGGGCCGAAAAGCGTGGTATGAGGTATAACCTGGCAGTGCTGGGGTGCTCTCGGGAGCCTTGAACCAGGTTTCTGTTACTGCACAGATATCGATGTTCTCCATGCTAAGGAGAGTTTCGAGTGCATGCATCTTGAGGTTTAGACTTCTGGCATTGAGTAGCATTACTCTTAGTTTCTTATCCCTTGTGATACCTATGGAGGTGGGTTTGTCTTTTGAGCCTTGCCCAAAAAAGGCACTATGGGGGTAGCAAGAGCCTTTGCCAATATCTGAAAGCCCAGGGGTGACAGGTGCAAGCTGTCCCTAGTGAAGCATTGTGGCTTGTCGAGCATGTCATCCCAGGCTGACAGGCATTGGATCCCCTTTGAATGATACCAATACTTAAGCCAATTGTTGAAATTGATCATCTTGTCTTCATATTGTGGCATCATTCTTGGTGAGGGTAAGATGCTACTCAAGGTCAGGGTCATACCGGCCTGGGTCACATGCTCAGAGAGCTCCTCTATGTCTCTTTTCATGTAGTCCAGGGAGGTACGTCTCAGGTCATTCACACCAGCATGGACAATGACAGAGTCATATTTGTACTTGCCTTGGAGTGACCTGTGTGCTTGTGTTATGTGGCGGATCCTAGCGCCTGACAGGCAGCTCACCGTGACCTTCTCCTTGTTCAGCCTGGTGAGCGGGACGTCAGTGTGCCTGACGATAGAGTCATCTATTACAAGTGTATCAGGTGTGTTTTTTAGCCTTAAGGGCTGTGACTGTTCAGCACACTGGCTTTGTGAGCTATGTGTTGCACGTGTTTTGTTTTGGGGTAGCGGTTGCTTGGGTGTCTGCTTTGGAGGTCTCTGCTGCTTAGGCAGATTTTTATTTAGAGCCTCCGTGTATGTTTTTTTGTGTTCATGTGTTTGGTTTGCTGTCGTGGTAGGTCTATGTGAGACTGGAATTGTAGTGAGTGTGATTTCCTTTTCCTCCTGACAGGTTTCGCCAGTACTGAGTTGAGAGAGCTTAGCCTGCAGTTTGGCTATATGGTTGCATCTCTCACATGTGTTGGAATTTGTTGGGAGAAGGAGAGGGTTGTCTGTGTACATGAGGCAGTTGTAACATTGCCTCAAGATTCCCATATTCACCAGCTGGACCGGAGAGGAGATTGACAACTGACCTTTGGACATGCTAGAATAGTATTGGGAATTCCTTTATAATTGAAAAAAGGGCCAATGGGGAACAAGGTACTCAAGGGGAGTTTGTGAGGGTGTAGTGCTTTTAATTTTTTAGTGCTGACTTATATAATTGCTTTAGTGAGCAAGTGCCAGGTAACTTAAATGCAATGTGTTACAGGTAACTTAAATGCAAAAATGACAAACAGTAACTTTCTTTCAAGTGAAACAAAGAAATAAGTACAGTAAGCAATGCAGATGTCACTAGGGATCCACAGAAGCGCTGAAAAGCCACGTTTTAGGTGGAATTAGCATTTCAGGGAAATAACAAGAAAACAAGCATACAAACAAAGCTAGATTCAGCAGGCCTGGATCTAGTCTATGCTACAGCAAACAAGGTGTACCAATTTCAGTAAGAAACAGTTCAAATATGCAGGCACTGTAAGCCTTTAACCAGAAATTCCCAGCTCAGAAGGGCAGAGTCCAGCCTCTCCTTCCACAAGAGTGCAGACCATGAACCTTATTAATGTAAAATAACTGGCCTGAAGCCCAAGTGCTTAAACCAGAACTAATACACTTTTAGAATAACAGACACTGAGCCCTCAATCAGCAGTTCCCAACTTAGAAGGATGTAAGCCACCTGTCCTGCCACCACAGTGCAGGCCACAAACCTTCCTAATGTAAAACAACTGGTCTCAGCCCAAGTGCTTAATCCAAAAGACTTAGAATGATAACTACACTTTAATCAAGTTACTACCAAGCAGTAATAAATACAATTGAATACTTTAAAGAATGCCTGGAATAGTGCTCAAGTTATACAAACAAAGCTAGATTCAGCAGGCCTAGATCTAGTCTATGCTACAGAAAACAAGGTGTACCAATTTAGTAAGAAACAGTTCAAATATGCAGGCACTATAAGCCTTTAACCAAAAATTCCCAGCTCAGAAGGGCAGAGACCAGCCTCTCGTCCCACAAGAATGCAGACCACGAACCTTCTTAATGTAAAATAACTGGCCTGAAGCCCAAGTCCTTAAACCAGAACTAATACACTTTTAGAATAACAGACATTGAGCCCTCAATCAGCAGTTCCCAACTTAGAAGGATGTAAGCTACCTATTCTGCCACCACAGTGCAGGCTACAAACCTTCCTAATGTAAAACAACTGGTCTGAGCCCAAGTGCTTAATCCAAAAGACTTAGAATGATAGCTACACTTTAATCAAGTTACTACCAAGCAGTAATAAATACAATTGAATACTTTAAAGAATGCCTGGATTAGTGCTCGTTATACAAACAAAACTAGATTCAGCAGGCCTTGATCTAGTCTATGCTACATCAAACAATGTGTACCAATTTAGTAAGAAGCAGTTCAAATATGCAGGCACTATAAGCCTTTAACCAGAAATTCCCAGCTCAGAAGGGCAGAGTCCAGCCTCTCCTCCCACAAGAGTGCAGACCACGAATCCTCTTAATGTAAAATAACTGGCCTGAAGCCCAAGTGCTTAAACCAGAATTAATACACTTTTAGAATAACAAACACTGAGCCCTCAGTCAGCAGTTCCCAACTTAGAAGGATGTAAGCTACCTTTCCTGCCACCACAGTGCAGAGCACAAACCTTCTTAATGTAAAACAACTGGTCTGAAGCCCAAGTGCTTAAACTAAAAGGCTTAGAGTGAGTTACACCAAGCAGTAGTAAATACAATTGAGTACTTTTAAGATGACGCAAAAGCAAAATAAAGTAGGAACACACACAAATACAGTAAAAGCAGATTTTTTTTTTTTTGAGTGAGCAAATGAGATGGGCCCAGGAGGAGTATCCAAGTGCAAATTTACAAGAGGGGTGGGCAGTTTCAAAGCCACCAAGATTAACACTAACACAAAAACAGGGTGGGCGGGAACCTACTGACAAACAGAGTCACAGCTTCCAACGAGATATTCCTCAATGCAACACAACTACAGTTACATTATGATCTAGTAACTAATTTAACACTAAAGTTTTAGCTACAAATTCATTTACTTTCTGACTGATAGATAATATTAACTAGTTAACAGATTTATACCATTTATAATCTCTTATGAAATATTCTGGTAACTTAGCTTTTCCTTTTCCAAAGCAATCAGAGCATAATACTAATCCATTCCTTTTTAATAAACTTTTTTAAACATTGCTTTGAGTTACCTTAAATCTACAGGTAAATACAATGGGAAAGCTCAAAAAGAGACTGAAATGAATCTCCTTCTAAGATAAATTTTATTAACTAGCTTAAAGAATTGTTACATATGTCTACTTTATCATCTTTAATAAACTTATACAAATTTAGTATAATCTGCTTCTGGGTGGTTTTCCTTTGACTAATGTAAGTTGAGTCTATCCAGAGTATAATAGGGTTAAAATTTGCAACAATAGAATAAGATTCAATATCTGGAAGATAATACCACCATAGTCTCATAATCTTAAATGATTTATATAAGTAATTCTCAGATTTTCAAGATACCATAAGAATAATGTTATCATTTTTTTCATTTTCTTTAAACGTTTTTGTCAGGCTTTAAAGCTATTGAATGCAATATATATATTGTTTTCAATTTCCTCATCTATTTCTTCAATTGAATAATTTAAATATCCTATAATTAGTAAAATATTATCTGAAAAAAACTGTATTTTAGATTAACAATCCTTCCTAATTGAGAATTCATCAATTTTCCCATTGCTTCTTACATTGTTAGTTAAGGGTTTGATAACTAATGCAGATAGTGCTTTTGTTTAAAGTGAATCCATGAGAAATGTAAGATCCAATTTTAACATATGCTTTGTAGTCTCTATACATTTTTTCATATTCCAATAAATTGTTCTAGAGATGCAAATGCTTCTAAACTTTTTAACAAGTAATTCCAAACTACAGAATCAAAAGCTCTCTCTATATCTAAGCTAATTAGGGACAATTTCTTGTTCATTCATTTTGCTAAATCTAATTTAGATCTAAGATTAAAATCTAGATTTAGATCTTAGATTTAAAACTAATTTAATCTAGTTACTACCCTTTTTATATTATCATACATTAATCTGGTGCAGTGGTAGCATTGTCACGTCATAGAAAGAGGTTCTCAGGTTCAGTTCTCTGCTGGGGTACCTTCTGTGTGGAGTCTGCATGTCCTCCGTACAGCAATCAAAATGTGGAGTGGAGAAAGTTATTACAGTATATTTTGTCTTCATGAATTTGCTTTTTGTATGAAGGATTCAGAAGTTTTCAAGATATTGTGGTGTTTTATATTTTTGCCATTCTTCCATGTTTTTCCTCTGTCCTGCATTAACATTCTACTGTTTTTGGATAGTCAAATTACATTATTTGTTTTTAGTCTCTTTCTTCTAGAAGGTGTAAGGCTATTCAGGATATTGAGGAAAATTGTATTGAATTAATTTACAGCATCATGTAAGGGGAGGATTTTTAGAAAGTTAATAGATGATATGGTGGTAATGAACATTTCTGGGTTAAAGTTAGAAAGTTTGCAAGTTGTTTTATAAACATGCTGGCTAAGTGGATGTGTGAAATGTCTGGTTGTATAAATTGGGATGTGGTCAACTGAGGCAGTCAGACATTGTACCAGAGGTGGTGTATTTCCTAGGGTCTGACTAGGATCCAGTCTAATAGGGAATTTGATGTCTTGCTGTAATGAGTGGGGCTATTTATTAGTTGTGTGAAACCAAATAAGTTCACACTAGATATAGGGGAGTTAGAGTTTATGTCCAACCAAATGACATTCACATCACCTAGTAGTATTATTTCTTGTGGAATTGTTATGGATGTCTAATGTAGGATACCTTTCAATATAGCTGTATTGTCACAACGAGACTTGTACAGAGCAGCAATACATATTTGTTTATAATTGTTTAATTTCAGGAAAGTAATAAGAAGTTCTGCTGATCTGAGTTTTGGTATTGGCTTGCTGTGAGCGGAAATGTGGTAGTTGTTGGGAAATATTAAAGCAATACCACTATCTTTCCTCTTTATACAGTCATTACTGAAGATATTATAGCTGGGAGGTATAATTTCAGAGTTGTTTATGCTGGGTTTAAGCAAAGTTTCAGTTACAGCAAGAATATCACTCTTATGTTGGGTAAGCCAGGCATATAGTTCAGCAATTTTATTTCTTACACTTCTAACATTTACGGCAGCAAAAGTTAGATTACTGGAATTGGAGGTTGACCATTGCTGGGTTAGATTAGTGTATAGAAGAGAACTGTCTTGATGTTCATTGTGACCTGTGAGGCCAGGATTAGGATGAATGTCTCCTCCTAGATCGATTTTAGTATATTGTGGATTACTGATGCTTATTTTTTGGATGGTATTTTTCCATTTAATTTTGTTTTGGTTTGAGTTTAAATGGAGTTACTCAGTCTATATTTGGAGTACAGATGAGGAGCATCA
Organism: Protopterus annectens; assembly: GCF_019279795.1. Taxonomy (NCBI): domain Eukaryota; kingdom Metazoa; phylum Chordata; order Ceratodontiformes; family Protopteridae; genus Protopterus; species Protopterus annectens. The sequence continues at coordinate 362,400,828 of NC_056726.1, read as the reverse complement.
CTAAACAAGTTTGGTATGATGTGTGGAGAGTGCAGGGATGAACTATGAATAAGTGATTGAGACAGAGTTGGAGATATGTTAAGAGTTATTATAGAGTTATGATAGGATGAAAGATGGGCCAGCACCAGGAGAACAATAGGGGATAAGTTGAGGAGTAACATGATTAAGTAAACGGATCTGCATGTTATAGTTGGCAGGTAGTGGGGAAGTAGGGATCCAAAAGGAAAAAGAAAGTTGCAGGATAGAAGGATAGTCAGTGGTGGAGGAGTCTGAGAGCTGATTGGTGGTAGGTTGGAAAGAAATATTTTATTTGAAGTAAAGAGGTTATCCTAGTATTTTCTCAGGAATGTAGGAAATACAAGGGTTTAAAAGGCTAGCATATGATAATGCAGTTAAAACAGGAAGAAGTAAGTTTTTTGGTGGAAAGTAGAAGATACAATGTAGAATAGCTAGGTACTATTAGGGAGGGGTGTTACTATGAATGAAGATAGTGCAACGCAGTATGGGAGGGCAAAAGGTAGTTGAGAATAGTGTTAAAAGATTGAATGGAAGTTAGGAATTAGGGAGGTAATAAAGTTATTTGGGAGAGTTAGGGAATAAGTATCACAAGTGAAATGTTTATGTAAGAAGTATAATAGTATAGTGAGAGGGTATGGGTGAGAATCAGGGGTAGGGTGAGGGAGCGACATGAAGCTGAGGATAGTGGGCTCCCACCTTCAGGTCAAATTGTAACAGAGAGTAATCAGTTTATAACCAATACAAAGCAATTAACAGAGAGGTACAAAGTAGAACAGGTTTTCTTTCATTTCCTGAATGCAGAAACCTGTCAGACAGGAAGACTAAGTACCTGATACATGCAGTGTAAACTATTGGTCAAGAGGAAGGACAGTGACCAACTTATTAAATGGTCCTTAGTGTACAAGGACTACTATTTTGGAGGGGGATGTTAAGCCAATTTCCAGCACAGATAGGTATTTGACTAATTGGAGTTAATATACAACAAGGTTCTTCAAGTTAAATTGCTTACAGAGTACAAAGACAAAATTCTCCATGAAAATGTTTCGGAGTTGGCCCTTATGGCATTGCTCCTGCAGTATCTGTGGTCAGATGTAGTGATCATAGGCTATTGTGCAAAGACAAAATTCTGAGTGAAAACATTTTTAGTTGGCCCTTATGGCAGAGCTCCTGCAGAATTGGGGTCGGATGTAGTGACTAGAGGCTCTGCTCTGTGAAGACTTTGGTGACTGAATACTTTAGATATGCTTGTTGATCAAATGACTCACAATTAATCACAGTAAACCTCTAGTCCTCACTTGATAAAACCAGATGCAGCTGTGGCTTTCTGTAGGAAGCACTATCTGTAAGAATTTTGCCATGACCACATGCATTGCACTTTATGAGTCAGTGTATGTTTAAAATACTGATGGAGAGGACTTCAAGGGATCCTAAGAATCACAACAATGCAAAATAAGGAAACCTACTGTTTTTCACTGGTCAGTTAATTAATGTACAGAATGTCATCACTGGAAGTTCACTGACATCTTTATAATGGCAGCCAGATTTACAGAAGCTGAATCTTTCCTTTTAATCACTCTGTCCCTCTTCTATGAGTTTATGAGATCTTGGAAATAGTATGGGATGTGGGTATATGCCCCCATGTTGGTGTGGAGAGGGCTCCCCCCACAAAAATGTTTTTGTGTTTTGTGACCTTAGGAGTGTCATTGTTTTAAGTAGTAACTTTCAGAGTCTTTACAGGATTTCTGGTAGAATAATCATATATCAGTTAAACAAGATGCAAGTATTTATAGTAAACCCATAAAATGGTCCAGTGACTGAAAGATAGGAGGAAGAGCCACTGTAAATAAGTACCCGAGGCAATGTTATCAGATGAAACTGAGGGGCTCTTTAAGTATGTCTGTGCAAATATTCTGAACACAGAATGAGGAGTGCCAGCCTGTGATGTCAGAGATTAACCCACTTCTCAGTGTGTCCCAGAGATTAGTGTCATGTCTGAGGGGACTACAAGGGACTGATGCTTTCCAAATAGTAAACCATTCATATATGTTTAAAATAAAGATTAATGAACTAAATAAACAATGTTTGTAATAACTAACATGCTTTCACATTTAACTCAGAGTATCCATGTTTTCTGTAAGACATGTTTTGAAATATTTTTTTCTGTTCTTTCTTGTTGTTTATTTATTTATGTATTTGTTTGTTTTTATTTGTTTACTGGGAAAGTCCAACTGGGGACAAGGCCCTTTTTCAGTGGAGGCCCAGGAAGATAAGCTCTGTACACACACACACACAAAATCCCGACTATGGACTGGCAGAAGGTAATAAAGGTCAACGCAGCTTCCACAGCAAGTCCATTTATTGAGCAAAAAACAACGAAACACCACAAACGACTAACATCCACAGAATGAGTACACCAAAATTGTTAAGCGCTTTCATCTGCCGATAGCAGACTTCATCAGAACACATAACACCAGCACAGGCTGTATAATATAAACAGAATTTGGCGCCAAAACTTTTGAAATTCTTAAAGGTACAATGCTCATTGAATAAATTCTTGAATACTAAAACGCAAAGCTACATGCTAAAAAATGCGATCTATCCATTCCAAACAAATGTTTGGAATGGATAGATCGCATTTTTTAGCATGTAGCTTTGCGTTTTAGTATTCAAGAATTTATTCAATGAGCATTGTACCTTTAAGAATTTCAAAAGTTTTGGCGCCAAATTCTGTTTATATTATACAGCCTGTGCTGGTGTTATGTGTTCTGATGAAGTCTGCTATCGGCAGATGAATGCGCTTAACAATTTTGGTGTACTCATTCTGTGGATGTTGGTCATTTGTGGTGTTTCGTTGTTTTTTGCTCAATAAATGGACTTGCTGTGGAAGCTGCATTGACCTTTATTACCTTCTGCCAGTCCATAGTCAGGATTTTGTGTGTGAGTTGCCTATCACTTTGCTGAATTTCTCTACACACACAGTTAAAGAGCAAAACATTCTAGAATCACAATTTTCGCATTCATTGCAAATACTAACACATTGTATGTACATAATAATAATATGTAAGGTATCATACATTTGCACATAATAGTAAGACATGGTAATACAAAAGGATCCTAAATACACTTACTATATTAGGAACAGTGCATTGCAGGAGTGTATAAACAATGCTACAGTTTCAGTACTTAGATGGTTAAACAGGATGTTAAGTACAGCACCAGCTATGGTGGTAGTGCAAGTTAGTAATCTTATATTGGAGAGTAACATTGGCTTAGCCAAGAGTTAAGGAGGAGTTGATATAGTTAAGTTTTGAAGATGAGTTGGTTTTCAGTGAGTCTAATAGGGAGTGGGATGGAGTTCCAGGCCTTTGAAACATGGCTAGAATGCAGATCAACTCCAGCTATGTTGTTGGACTTTTGAACCATGAGGAAATGTTTACCACTTGAATGTAGTTGCTAGTTTGGGATGTACTTTTGTATAAAAAACCTTAAGACAGGGCATGTCACTGAGTGATGCACTACACTATGTGCTACATGTAGTTGTGAGACAGTGAGACATGGGGTAGCTCTAGCCAGCTGAGGTGCTTAAGGGCAATGCAGTGATGAGTAGAAAAAGCTTTACTGAATAAAATTTGGTTATTTTTATTGTGTAGTGTAGATGCTGTTGAAAATTGGTGTGGTATATATGACTGTGGAACGAAGATAGGAGGAGATGAGAGTTGTCCTCCTACTTTTACTGAGATAATGTTTAACTCTTTGCAAGAGGCCTAGCTTTCCATGTGGTTTTTTGATAGCTTTTTGAATATGCAAGTCAAATTTCAAATTTTCATCAACAATGACACCTAATAATGTAGTGTTGGAGACTACTTCAATTATTGTACTGTTAGAGGAGGTGAATCTGAAGTTTGTTTTGTGACCAGTATTGGAATTAGGAGTAATTGTATCTTCTTTGGATTTAGGGCGAAGTAGGATTTGGACAGACAAGTTTTGATGGAGGCGACAGAGTCCTGAGAGAGTTTTTGAAGCTGAGTAGAATTCTGGGCTGAGCATATAAGAGTAGAATCATTAGCATATTCAATTAGGTTAGCATGTTTAGCAGCTGTGTATAAATTGTTAGCAAATATGTTGAACAAGAAGGGCCTAAGTATTGATCCTTGAGATGCACTGACAGATACTGGTAGGAAGGTGGAGTAGCTCAATTGTCATTTAACAGTTTGTGATCTTCCTAACAGGTAGATTTGAATCCGGAAAGAGTAGGATGGGCTGGAGCTAAGGATCCTAGCTGAAACTGCAGCTTGACATGAGCGACTGTATGAAAGCCTTGTGATAAGCCTAAGAATAGTGCGGACACAATATTGCTTGTATTGTGCTTTTGATTGATGGTATTCATGAAGTTGAGCAGTGTAGTATTAGTGCTGGGATTTGGTCTAAAACTAAGCTGGGTAGGAGAGAGACTAGATTATTTTTAAAGATATATTTAAATACTTGAGTGTGGATGCATTTCTCCAAGATTTCATACAAGGGGCAAGTGGGCTATGGGCCTGTATTTGAAGAGTCCAGTGATATTGCCTCCTTTTTGAAGAGACAGGATATAAGATTTCTTCCATAGGAAGGGGGCATAAAATTCTTGTATAGTTCTATTTATGAGAATAGAGTTAGGTCATACCTTTTAACTGTCCAGATTTTCACAGGATATCCAGATTTTACCTTCCAGTTTTTGGTCTGCTCCTCATAAAATGTGTGGTTTTCTGACAAATCACTCAAGATCAAATCATTGAATAATGACATACATATACATTTCAGGCTTCAGATCCTTCAGAAAATGCATGCTAACCCAAATCACGTTATTCTAGCAATGTTCTAAGTTTATAATGGCAATATTTAAAATCTGTCCTTAATTTTGCCCCCCCCCCTATTATTTTAGGCTTTGTCCAGATTTCTTGCACTAAGAGGTTGTGAGGTATGAGACAGGTTATAGCTTCAGCAGAAATGTTGAAATAGTTGCTTGTTAAGTTATAAATGGCTAAGGTGGTGCATTTAAGTTTTAAGTTTGGGGAGGTACTTTTTATGGTACAGGTGGAGCACAGCTGAGAAAAAAGGCAGTGGAATTGTTGATGGGTTGAGAAGTATGTTGTGGACTGCAATTGTTATTTTTATTGAGTAATTAGTGTATGGTTTTATAAAACATGAGTTCAATAGTACGGCTTGGATCCATATCAGGGTATGGGTTGAGCTGTTGACATCTATCAAGGGTTAAGATTTTTTGGATGGAACACCAGACTTCTTGAAGGTTTTCATGGTGAACACCTAAGAGTTGAAGTAGTAGTAGTAGTGCCCTTTGTCTAGTTTGACTTTTATTTTGGTAAGATTGCGCAGGTATCTAAAGTTTTGATGGTCTTGTGGAGTTTGAATTTGTTCCCAGATTTTTCAGGCCTTATCCCTTTTATGCATGAGCATTTTGGTGACAGAAGACAGCCAAGGGACAGTGTTATATTTGACTCTTTCTTCTAATTGGAGTCTGATTATGTAGTACATCAAGGAAAGTTGTACTACAGAGAAGGTCATCTAGTGGAGTGGTTCTGAGTAGATTCCAATCAACTGATTTTACAACGAGTATGAATGTGTTTGTACCAAAGCTATTCTGTTACATGCTTCCATAAAGTGATGTTTTCTGGGTACATGGGTAGAAAATTGCAAAGGTGGGGTGGTGATCAGTGAACATCTCCGGTAATGTTCTTCAGGATACACTATTGTTTAGATTGGTGATCGGTATGCATTCCAGAAGGCGTTGTTTATTATTAGGCCTGTTGAGCCTAGTTGGGATTTGGATAATTTGAATGTAGCCAAAAAGATTTAGTGCTATGGTAGCAGAGTCAGTAATTTGGAAGAGACAGTTTGTGTTTGAATCCCCAAGAATAAGTGTTCCATAAGTGATGCTTGATGTTATCAAGGAAAGAATATCTTCCATAGTAGAGTTTCAAAAGATTCAAAGAAACTTTATTGTCATCTTGGGCCACACAAGTGCAGCCTAAACAAAATTACAAATGTCAGCTCACAAGAGAAATGTGGTGCAAATAATATAGATACAACAGTATCAGAGAATAACATAAGAAAGAAAATAACAACACGTATGACATGCAAGAGCTAGTTCACATTGCATACACGCACTCAATACCCATTATCCAATGATAAATAATAAAAATAAATACCCACCACCCAACCCCTTCACCGTTAAGATAGATAATAAATAGAGACTAGTGAATAGCAACTGTTTAGTTACTGTATTGTACTTGTTAACCTTAGCCGTGACTCAGTATAGCCATTATATTGCATAACAGTAATACTGGTGGTAATTGCTCGGCGCAGCAAAATCAAATAAAAAAGGCTTCACTGTATCAGGTATTATGGTTGGTGTCTGAGTTACTAAGCCTCACAGCTGTAGGATACAAACTGTTCCTGAATCTGGTAGTCCTACAGCAGAAGCTGTTGTACCTCCTTCCAGACGCAAGTTGTGAGAACCAGTTGTGGGCCAGATGGGTCGAATCAGGAAGTATTTTATGTTCTCTTTCTTGCCCTTGTAAAGAAAAGCTCCCAAATAGAAGAGACGTTTGTGCCCAAGATTTTCTCAGTCACCCTCATCACCCTCTATAGATTCTTCTTCTCAGCAGTGGTGCAGTTGCTGAACCATGCTATGAAGTTTTTAGTGAGGTTGCTCTCGATAGATCGCCTGTAAAAAGTGG